>NW_020837984.1:15540440-15809402 GCF_003676395.1 Aethalodelphis obliquidens | reverse complement strand
CACACACACACACACACACACACACACACACACACACACACACACACCCTTTTAACAGGCCCGCTTTACTCACTGACATCACTCGCTTTTAAGCTCAGTAAATATATGTACACCACCCCAATTTCTAGACCCTCCAGTAAGACAAGGGTCCAAGAGCAGTACTCCTCTCCAGAGAAAAAGTGATAATTATCTATCTACTAAGCAGGAGATGCTACAAGGACTGTAGACTTGAGTGGGCCCAGAATCAAACTGTGAAAATACCTACCCCTATCAGAGCTCACTATCCACCAACTATTCCAAAAATCTTTTGTCAGTATTTTCTCAAACTGAATTATTTCAGTCAAAAAGACATGGCTGGGGTTTCCCTGGTGGCACAGCGGTTGAGAGTCCGCCTGCTGATGCAGGGGACACGGGTTCGTGCCCCGGTCCAGGAAGATCCCACATGCTGCGGAGCGGCTGAGCCCATGAGCCATGGCCGCTGAGCCCGCGCGTCCGGAGCCCGTGCTCCGCAACGGGAGAAGCCACATCAGTGAGAGGCCCACGTACCACAAAAAAACAAAACAAAACAAAAAGACATGGTTTCTAAACCCACTGTGACAGTCAAAAAGACGTAACTTCTAAACTAAGGTCGGCTCCTCCTCTGTCTGAAACCCAATTTAGAAAAAACATAATTTCACATTTTCTTGTGGTCTTTTTCAGGCTATAGTTTTAAAGACTCAGAGATGGGGAACATACTGTCAGATATTACTTAGCAAGAAAAAATTTGCAGTTGGTAATTTATATTTATTGGTTACATATTTATAATGTCAAATACATGCACACTTACAAGGCAGCAAGATACATCACAGAAACAAGAGAGGTAGTTTGTACTACCTAAGTCCATGTTCACAAATCCCTATGATTTGTCATCCAGTAGTGAAGAATTCATTAGTTAGGTCCATTGTGTTGTTCTGACTATTAAAAGGTATCTGTTCATTTAAAATGGCAATCAATCTCTGTGAATTCTAATAATCATTAAATGATTTTTCCTCTCTAACTTTTACTTTTATCATAGTAATCCATACTTTCACCAACTTATACTTGAATAACTAGGGAACCTCGAATTAGGTGCCCTACCCTATCTCTTCTCATTTCTATTCATCTTGTACACGTCAGTCAGACTTATCTCCCTGAAATACATTTTTAATGTGTTACTTCACATATCAAGAACCTTAATTAGCTTCCTAATGCCTCTCAACCTCAAGTCTAAACTCCTTAGGCTAGCTTTTCAAGGCCCCTCAAACTTACTGTTGTTGCTCCTATCTGAAATGTCACCCCTCCTCCCCTGGGTATATCTAAGCCTACTCATCCTTCAAGACCCATCTTCAACCTACTCCATGAAGTTTTCCCTCCCAGACCACTCTAATCCAGACAGACTTAGCGCAGTAGTCACTCAATTAGTCTTCTTTAACTAGAATACAGAAGTCTTCTGATGTCGGAAAGTATATTGTACTTTCTAATTACATACTGCTAAATACACAAGCGTCAGTGAATTGATAATGCTAGCCCGAACTGATATAAGTCTGCAATCAAGATAGAAATATTAAACATCTCTCCCCCTACAGCATATCTAAACAAGTTAATTATGAACCATTTGTTACCCTCCAATTTTTAAAAAATTCTTTAGGTGTATAATTTTTCTCCTCAGTGAGACTGTAAAAACTGCTTAGGAACAACATGTAAACTTTATATAGTTCTTTATTTCCATCCCAGCACCTAATATAGCCATGTACAAAACCAGTAATCAGTAAATAGTTACTGAATAAATGTATACCTTTTCTATTCACCAGATAAAAAATTAAAACATTTAAGATATTTTTCTTGGGTTTATCATGACTAACTGAAATTTCAAAATAAATGGAATACAGGGGACCTAACACTCAATTCAGTACTTAGCCCAGGACTACTTACAGATTTTAACTAAGTGCTATGAATTATTCTGAGATTTTTCAAGACTTTGCTATTGCTATCCCCTGTGATAGGGCAAGGCAATTATTATTTTATCAGAACTCAGCAAATATGGCTAAAATGAGGTAGAATGCTGATTTCGTTTGCTGGCATTAACCTTTATGACAAAAGCATCAGTTTTAGGTATCAGATTCTTGTTGGCTGAAACCTGGTGAGTGGGTAATAGAAAGACAATAAAAGGGCAGCACTGGAAGGAGAAAAAACAAGAGAATTAACACCAAAAGACTTTTAGGCCTATTCAAAGTATACAACCAATGCTATGGCCTTGAATCAAAGGCCAATCATGGGCCTTTTTCCCATGGGAAGTACATTCCTTCCTGACCACTTGTATTGAATAATATACATCTTCAAATCACATTAGTAAATAGAAGAAACAGTGGTTTCCAAACATATGTAAGTAAATAAAACATACTTGGAAATTTCTACTCAAATCCACCAATGACTACTATCAAACAGTATAGTCTACATTCCTCTTCGGCACCTCTGTAAAACACTTCATTCTAACTATACTAACCATGAAAACACCTAAGGCTTCTTTGTTTTTTAAAGACTCTTCTCTCTAAAGTTCTATCATTCTATAATCTATGCTCTGAGCCCACAGCTGGTCCGAATAATTCATCCTGACTGAACTTTGCTATGGATTAAGTTATTTTAGGAAGCTCCTTCTCATGAAATGCTAAAAATCCTATTTCAGACAGAATCAGAAAATATTTAAATCAACATTAATTGTCTTTAGCTCAAGACCGATAGATACATGCAAGGCTACAATAGACTGTCTCTTAAAAGTGTGCAGTACAAATGTTTTATTCCAAGTTTTTATTTTTATACTAACAGATTCTCTTATTTAGATAAAGGTAACTCATGTGACATTGTCTTCTAAGTACGGTTCACGTCATATCAATTTTATGTTGCATTTTCTGGGATAACTTCTCAGAAGCTCAAAATAAATGGACAGACCCATGTGGTGTGCCCAGTCACAGGAATACAGAAAGCCTAACACTCAATTCAGTACTTAGGCCAGGCTACTTAAGATTACAACTAAGTGTTGATGTTGCAATCAAAATTTCTGCCTTTTCCTTAATGACTAGTTAACACCAGCATACATGAGAATTTAGAGGAAACTTGGGCGCTGAGTATCATGATACAGTGATCTTTAAAAACACTCACCTTCAAATGACTACATTCTACGTTACACAGAGAACACAAATGTGGAAATATTCTTGGAGACGCTGCATAATAATCATTCATCATAGAAGGAGTTGGAAGTCTCTTCATCTTCTGGGCATCAGCATGTGAAAACTTTGGTAGCCATGATGCTTTCACAATCCCAAAGGGAGACTGAATGGGGATGTCCGCCTCTGACTGGTAATTCTTTTTACTTCCTCCCGATCCATGTACATTAGATGAATTAATGACAGGTTCACGCGGGATCCGATCTTGTTGGCTTACAGCTGAAATTAATTCCGATGAAAATTGTTGCTGGTTCATAGGAGGAATCAGAGACTGACTCATTGTCTGGTTAACTGGCTGGCTAATGGATTGGCTGACAGATTTTACAGGTTCAAGGACTGACTGTCCTCCTGAAATGTGTAAGCCTGACATCTTGCTTCCACTCTCAACTGGGAAAAAGGACTGATTATTGGAGGACTCACTGGGGAAGTCCATCTGTCGAAACACATCTTCAACAGGAAACATAGAATTACATATCACATTTGGAGCGGGAACAGATGCAGAAATGCTTGGCTGTGACCGAAATTCGTTCTTGACCTCATCAGTTGGAATTTCAGGATCGTAAATACGTACTTCAAGTGGATCTTCTGTGTAGCCATATTTGCTTGCATGCCCATAATCAATCACATTACTCGAAACTGCCTCACTACCAAGTGTTTCTTTATTTCTGCTCTGAGAAGGTAAATTAGGTAATCGGCGCCCCATTTTTCGCATTCTTATATCCCTCAAAATTAATGGCATATTTTCAGGAGTTAGTTGTTCATCAGGATAGCGACTGAGCTCTTCTAAGTCTTCATTAGATAATCCAAAACTTGCTAAGATACTTGAGGCACTCTCTTTCGTATAGCGGCTCTGTACTTTAGGACTCTGCTCTGTAACCTGCGTTACAGAACTCTGTTTCACTCCCACTGATGCAGACATATGAGGCTCATCATCCCACCGGCTACCATGAGGCTTCCCCTTCTTTTGTTGTGCTTCATGAAAATCCAATTTTTCTTTGGTCAATCTTGGATCAGTTCGGTGCTGAGTTACCTGAACATTCATTCTCTGTGGTCCCATGTTCTGGTAAGATTCATGGCCAGCAAATCTGTGTGGTATCCCACGGGCTCTCCCTGCTGGGTAAAATCTTGGAAGACCCATAGATCCAGGCCTCATAAATGGTCCTGGAGGCCTCATCCCAGAAGGGTTAGGTGCTCGTGGCCTCTGAAGTGGAAAGTTTCCTCGAGGATTAAACCTGGGTCTCGACATGGCTATTTTCAAGAAAGCCTGATTTAATAAAGTATAAGGTGGTGTTGAACTATGTGAGGCAACGGCATTCAGCTGCTGAAGCGCCAACTGAGTCTTAATCTGAGCAAAGTGCAAAGGAGATGGGCCCAACAGAAGTGGGTTTGCAATGCCCAGGTTCAAGGAATTCACAAGTGGTGCGAAATTTTCCAAGAATAACACAAAGCTGAAAGTTAAAACACAAATATTAGATCATTTTAACTCAAACTACTTCATGAAGTGGGTTCTACAGCCAGTGTAAAACATTTTGAAACAAAGCCATGAAACCATTCTGCATTTCATACACTTTTAGGGTGTTTACGAGGATATTAAACTTTCCCCAAAACTTTCTCTTCTTTTCTTTCCCGAATCCAGAACACAAACCCCAAACCTCAAGCCAGAGTTCATGTACACTGTGTTGCACTGGGTGCTGTCCTAGGTGCTGAGCGGTAATTACAACTCCTTTTAAAACTTCTTAGAAGTGTCCAAATCCTGCATGCCATTGGGGGATGGGGTGAGAATATACATTCAGTTGCTGTGGTCAGTAAGTTCTCAGAAGTTGTTTCTTTATCATCATAGATCTTTTTCCCCCTTCTTTCTGATTTTAGTGGAAAGGAATGAGTACAGAATCATCCAATTTATTAAACATTTTTTGTCTAATGTGACAGTCATTATGGAGTTTTCAAGCCAAATAAAACATGATTCCTGCCAAAGTGCAAGCAATCTAACAAGAAAAACAAAATAGAGTTTTTCATTATTACAACAATGCTAAAAAGCATCATAAAAGGATTTATTTCTGGAAGAGGTCATGAATGCTTGAGTTGAGTTTTATGAGTATCTTCTAGAGTTTTGAGGGAACTGGGATAAGAGAGATTTCAGGTAACAAGGTCTTACTAAACATGTGTTTATCAAATTTTTTTAAATGTAGAATAGCCTAGGTTAAAGCTTCTGAACAAAACACTGTAATAAGATGAAACAGCTTGCTGGGATGATTTAAAATTTTTAAACTAATTAAACTTATTAACTGCGTGTTTCTGACAAAGCTATAAAATTCTAGACCAAGACAAAATATAGTTTCAGTTGAGACACGTGATTCTTCATTAACCCCAGGACTATTTAATAAAATTATCTATGAAGACAGAAAAAATAAAAATTGCCAAGAACCTCTCTCCCTTATGCCAACTTTTAGCTACTGTTTTTACTAACTTTGGAACTTTCTCCCAAAACTATCCATTTTCAACCCTCTGTTCTCTACACCAATTCCTTTAGTCAATGAGGCTCAAAAACATTTTATTCTCCATTTCTAACTAAACATAAAATTCTACGTATTCCTGTCAATGTCTCTAACATATACTTTCCTTTTTCCTTTCACCACCACCATCACCCTACTGCAAGCTCTCATCACTCTATACCACAGCTGGCCTCCACCCCAATTCATTCTGTCGTTACTGATTAATATCCCTAAAACACTTTTTATTATCACTCCTCTACATAAAAATCTTCACCACTTTACTGCTTCTCGTAAGATAGTGTCCAAACTTGTCAACCTGGCATTTAGTATATAACCTAATCCCAATCTACCTTTCACACTTTCCTAGCCTATACTTAATGAAAAATTTTTGCTACAGCCAAATTGGTCTATTTGCAATCTCCTGACCACTTTCAACACATTCCATACTTTATTCATACCTCACTACCTAGAATACTCCTAGGTCTCTGAATCAAACTCAATCTTCAAGATTGTTTCCAAGTCCCACCCCACAAGAATCTCTTTGATCATCTCCTATGGCACACATTAAGCTGTTAATCTAATAAGTGCAGTAATACATGCCATGTTCAAATTCATTTCTAAGCTAGTAATGTATCTCTATATGTCAGATGAGAAGGGTTTGAATTCTACCGGATTCACCATTTACTATTAAGATTTTGGGCAAGCTACTTAATCTCCAGAGCATCAGTTTCCTCATCTGTAAAAAAGGAAAGTATCTTCCTCTACAGATTATTGTTAAGGACTAAGATGAAATACAAATATGTACAGTGTCTAACAAATGAGCGGCCCACTAAATGTCAGTTTCACTCTCCCTCCCCTCATTCCACTGAGCAGGGGTCTTTCAGGCAGACAAATCTCACTCCTAAGCATCAATATCTTTTAATCTCTGCCTCTGCAAAGCAGAGGGTAGCTAAATTTAGGGGGGCAAAAAGGGTAAGAGATGAGTAAAAGCAGAAATCATAAAAATAATTTCTATCTCTATTCACATACAACCTCTTTCTATCTTAACAGATTCAGAAGAATTAGAGTTAAATCTCTTGAACACAAAACCTATCCTGGAAGAACTACAATATAATAGATGCTCTGTAAGCCCAAAAGTAAAAGCAATCCAAAAAGTCAGCTGTGCTTTATAAAAGTATTTTGAAGCAATTAATTCCTGCTAATGTCAATGTCTTAAAAAAAAAAAAAACACAACTCAAAATGCAAAAAGATCAGAAAAAGGCAAGCTTCCCAGCTACACAATAGTATGCTCCAGTCTAAAGTTAACACTTTTTCCTTGGCTGTTATAAACTGAAAATCTACAGTTATCCACATAGATTTGTTGATGCACTGGCATTTAAAGAATCAAATGTTGACTCAAGTATCTAGCAAGTGAAATGATGAATTTGGGATTTTCATTAAAATAATCTAGGAAACAAAGGGTGCATGTCGGCGGGAGTGAGGGGTGGGGTTTGGTGAGTGAGAAGTTAGATGAAGCACAACTGGCAAAAATATCTGTTGTGGAAGCTGAGTGACGGGTCCAAAAGGATTTATCACCTTTCCTCTCTACTTTTTTACATGTTTGAACATTACCAAAATAAAAAATTAAAGTGCTAAATATTAAGCATGACATTTTTAACAAAAATGTATGCTTTTTTTTAACAAAAAAGTATGACATTTTTAACAAAACAAAAAAGGAGGGTGGGAGAGTATAAAACCAACGTAACTTCATACTTCTCAATCTAATCTAATATTATCACACCAAAGTCTAACAAAAGCCAAAATCAGCTGATTTGCTATGATTAACAGGCAATGTATAAATAACATGCAGATTTAAGTCTAAAATCTCATTTTAGTTCATTCTCTCCTACATCATTCCTTCCCACCTGACTCAACTGACTTATTAGTTATTAAACAGTTTCATATTTCACTCTTTCTCTGTGTGGAAAAAAAACTATTTGTGAGATGAAAAAAGTAAAATTAAGCAAAACAAGCAAAGGACTCTTGATATGAAACCCCTGATTAAGAATTAGGTTATGCCACACCAAAGAAAATAAACCCTCAGTCTTTTGAGAATGAAACTGATATAACCTAAAAACAATGTGATAAGAAACAAGAACCAGGAAGACAAGGGTAAATTTGGCATTAACACCTGGAAAACAACTGAACAAATAAAGACAACAATTATAAAGCCTTCTTCACTTAACTCTAGGAGTTCTGGCCATAAAGAGGTTCATTCACCTAATGGAATTTACAGAGAGCCAACACATCAAATCATAAAACTAACTTGGAAAAATCTGAGTTGAGATCTGAGTTCTTAATTATTAACTCCACTGAACACAACTGCAATTAAATAATACTTACCCTTTAAAATAAATTTTTATTCCTGATGATATAACAGATGTTTGTTAAACAATAAAAAGTAGCAAATGAAATGCTTACCAGTAAAACCATTACCAACACTGAACTAATATTCTGATGTAATTTCTTCTAGTTTTGTGTATGTGCATACATACATGGATGGGAAGGGGAAGAGGGTACACCAAACTTTATCGTATGAACTACACTATTGGCTATTTTCAATCAACATTTTATTTTCCTAAATTTAATGGTTTTCAAAAACAGGATATTTAATGGTCACAAAACATTCTCAACTCCTGAAGGATTATTATTTTGATAAGTAGCAGTTAAAAACTCTTTTCTATGTCCTATCAAGAACTAAAATATGCCACTCTGAAAAGAAATGAAATATTCAACAAAATGTCAACCATACAAATTCTTTTAGAAGCATCTAGTAGAAACTGAGTTCTTGAGGCAGACATGAAGAAATGGCTTAACAGATTTTTTAAAAATCGCCATGATATCCCATGAGATATTTCTGTGATGTCCACTACCTATTTTGATACAGTCTTTCAGATGGAAGGGAATCCTTAATTTTCTTTACAGATATTCATAAAGAAATCTGAAATCTAAAAATATAAAAGCATCATCGAAAATTAGTCAGCCAGATCATAACGGCTCCATTAGATTCATAATGAAAAGACTTATCAAACCCCATACTTGAACTTTATAGCACTTCACTGTTTAAAAAGCCATTTGATATCCGTTATCTCATCTGAGCCTTACAACAACCCAGTGAGCAAGTGAATCCAAGTTTACAGGTTAAGTAAAGCCTTAGAACTAAGTGGCAAGGTCACAAACAGAACCTGTGACTCCTCTCGGTGTTCTTTCCATGCTGTATTCTAGATATATAAAATTTAAATTTTATAGCTTTGTTTTTTCTAATTATTAAAAAAGGCAATACATGTTCATTAACACCCTCCCCCAAAAGAAAGATCATCCCCTTGACAAGCAGAAAAGAATTAAAAGTCTTCTATAATCTTACCATGAAGGGAAAACTACAATTAACATTATTTTCTAGGTATATACCCACATACTTCATTTGATACCCTGTGTTAGAGCAACTGTTTGTCTCAAAATATATAAAATTTACTTTCACACCTAAGAATGCAAGCATTACACTGGCCAGTTAATACAAGAGTACATGTCATTCCGTGCTTTTCTCAGTTTGACTGGTACTCAATCTTCTAATCTCCTCTAGTATATAGGTAGATCCACTCAGCCAACTCTTTTCTACCTTTAGTTTTGTCCCCTCATGTCTCACAAAAGGTACACAAGTCATAATTCTGAAGGTGCCACGAGTACCATGCTGGATGTTAAAAATGCCAAAACGTGGTACACCTCAATGAAATCGTGAAAGAAAAAAATAAGCAGAAAACTAGCAACATTGTTTTTATCATGAAGGGCATCATCAAACTTCACTGCTACCTGGAAGGATTGGTAACCATCATGATTTCAGATCTGAAAGAAAACGGAAGATCAACTTGCTAATAATGCACAATACCAGGAACAGATCACCATTAACAACCTTATACAGCAATGATTTAATAGTTATTATTTCCAGGAAGACAACTTTTTTGATAAACAGGATATGTGAGTATAATCAGATGCTTTTTTCTTTTTCAGGAATATGTATACTGCATACATAAATGGGTCTCTACAGACAACACTGTGTTCCCACAGTAAATGATGCCCCCCTGAGATGTTCACTGGTGGTCCTGCTTATTACTTTGCCACCCTCAACAAACAGAACACATTAGTCCAAGAGAAACCACTAGATCCAACTTGGAATAAAGAAATCTTTTCTGAGATTTTTTTTTAAACTAGAAATGAGAAAAATGGTGAATACTGATAAAACTCTGTTGTCAAAATGCTGTTGACGGCATACTCACTGCCTTAGTGAGAAAGCACGAAAACTGAAAAAAGGAAAGCCAGTAAAATAGGTAAGCAGGACCAAGAGGTAAATATAGTACTGAAGACTACCAGTTCCAACTGTTCTTGAAGTCAGACTGCATTCCTACCCTTCCTGCCATTTGGTTGTTCACTTCTTTCATGAAGTGCATGAGCCAGAAAATGTTCCCATCTGCCTAAAATGGGTTTCCAAAATCTTCAATTAAGTGTACCAAAATTATCTGGCCAAATGACTTAAAATGCCAAATGCCTTAAAGTCTTTACAAAGTACAAAAGAGCATATATAATGTTACTTTATATAAAAAATGGAAACGAGAAAACACATGTATCTGCTTATGGTTACAAAAAGAAATATAGGTAGGATAACACAGAAAACAGGACTGAAAAGAAATAAATGGGAACCATATTTCATGGAGTATGTCTTACTATATAATTTTGACTTTCAGAAGCATGTCAACAAACTAAAGTTTTAAAAAAATTAAATCAAGGATGGGAAGAAGGAAAAAAGCTAAAACTGAAAGCAAACTAATTCATTTTTCAAATGAATACCATAACTCACTGAAGGGGCAAAAGAAAACTAAACTAAACTAAAAACAAGTAATTTATGAACCCACTATTTGATTTATATGCTCTCAGTTTTGGTGGAGCTAGGAGAAAACTGAGACCTACAAACAAATTCTTACTCTTTTTACTAGTTTGTTTTGTCTTTTGCTTTTTTTTTTGCAGTGGTATGGATAAAACAATTCTTAAATTACTTTAGCTATATCATGGGACTGAGCATATAAGTAAATGTTTTGATAGTGCTGGGGACCAGGGTTCTCACTGTGGAAAACAAGATATATACATGGAATAAGATAAAGCAAGAAAGGACTGGGCAGTAACCACTGAGAAAGCCAGGAGTCCGTAACACCATACCAATCAATCACTGTAAATGTGGAGAAAATGCTAAGTTGGAAAACATTTTATAACCATCACAGTAATGTAAAGATTGGTTCAGGCAAGAATCATCCGTGCATGTTAAATCCTGAGTGAAATTCTGATGAGGAACAGGACATTTCCATGGTCTTAAAATATCTCTCCACAGATCAATTAGTTCAAGGGAGAAAAAACCTCAAACATTTTGACCAAACATGTGATCAAACATCGTATTATCCATGAGGGGCAGATGGACTTCCTGCACCTCCAGAGCTGATACCATGGGGGAACAAAGCAATTTGATTTTTCTCTCCAGCGATGCATAATCTGAATCTATTCAAGAGGAAACATCAAAAAAATCCAAAATGAAAAATGTTCTATTAAAAAAAAAAAAAAGAAAGCAAATAGTATTCTTCGAAAATGGCAATTTCACAAAAAGATTAAAAGACTATAGAAATATTCCAAAGCAAGGAAGACTAAAGAAACACAACTAAATGCAATTACCTAATCCTAGACTGATCCTGTACTGGAGGGGAGAAAAAACTGCTGTAAGAGACATTATTGGGCCAACAGACAAAATCAGAATATGGTAAAAAATATTATCAATATTAAATTTACTGAGATTGATAACGGCACTATGACTACAGAAGAAAACATCCTATTCTTAGGAAATAAACTATTACGCTAATTAATAAACTAATAAAGGGTAAAGGAACACAATACATGAAACTTACTCTCAAGGTAGTTCAGGAAAAAAATAAGGGTGCATGCAAGCACGCAAAACGATAGATAAAGGGAAGGGAAATACGGAATTCCCCTGTAAGCCAGCAGTTTAATTCATTCAAATAGTAAATGACCCAATACCAGGCTATCTAACACCTTAGTACTAGGTCAAAAAGGGACTATAAGCAAGTACGGCAACAGGCAGAAAGCTGGCAATGATAAAGAGCATCAGTCCTAAGCACATTTTTGGATTTGGCTATTCTTCTGCAACATGTTCACTCCCTAACTATTGACTGTTAGCCCATTATGCAATCCATAATTATCTCATTTTGGGGGAAATTTCCACTTATCTGAAGATATCCACCCTGCTACAAGGAGTGCCAGCAAGTGACTTCATGCAAAATTGGGTAACTCCCATAAGTAAAATTTAACACTAACATAGCATAGCGTTTTTTAAGAACTTAGACCCTGGACTCAGTGCTTTAATTCTGATCCTGTTGCTTGCTAAAAATGTGAGCCTCAGCAAGCTGATTAACCCAAGACTCAGTATAACAGCACAGAATGTTGATGTGAAGAATGATTAAGATTATACCCCGTGACATGCAACAGATGCTCAAAAAATGTTAAGACAGTAAACAAAATGCTTTACCTAAGAAGCAGGTAGTTGTTTGTTCCTTTTATTAAGACATGGGTAATTTCTGAAAATTTCAATATGGTAGTAGAAATAGAAATTAAATTAATACATGTATACACAGACACGTGTGTGGTGTATAAGAAACAATTAGGGAGATGTGAATACTGACTGAATCTCTGATATTAAGGAACTATTATTACTTTAGGTGTGATATGCATGTTTTTTCCTAAATATTTTGGAGAAAAATTCTAAACTATAAATTGATGAATGATATGTTATGGGATTTGCTTAAAAATAACAGGATGGAGGGTAGAGACAAGACTGACCATTAGCTTATAATTGTTGAAGCTGGGTGATAGGTGAATCATTATAAAATACTCTCTGCTTTTGCGTACCTTTAAAATTTTCCCTAATAAAAAAAAATTTTTTTGAAAGAAGTGAAGAAATTCAAAAGAATAGAAAGTTGGCAACATTCACTCATTAGCAAGAACAACAGGGAAATCAGTTGCAAGATTAATAAAATGAAGACTGTGGAAGTAAGGCAAGAAAAAAGTATGAAAACTTAAGAATGACTGTAACAATAAATATACTTTGTTATTTAAGGGGCTCAAAAGAGTAGAAAAATAATCCAAAATGTACGTACCCCAGGGTAAGCACTAAGAAAACATCAAAATATATGCACCTTATAACCCCTTCTCCTATACTCCCTGAACATTTCTCTTTTCAATACAAAGCCCGTTACTCTTGATCCTCACTGATCATAAGAGCTGTGTTTTATTTCTGTACCTCACCTTTTCCCTACCATTATTTCTTCCTTTCCATTATTCTCTTATTTTCCACATACCTATCTTCCTTCCATTTTCATTTCAATCACAAATTTCAGACTACAGTAAATAAAGTTGAAGCAATGAAAGAGTAAGTAAAGTTGGATACAAAGAAGGCTTATTGGCTTTAGCCACAAGTATAATTACTTTCAGTTTGGAGGATCTCTAAAACCACATTTCAACATTCAGTAGCTTGTTTCCTTGCACAACAGCCCAAAATATATTACTGGGTACCCATACTGGAAGCACTGTTTCTCAGTATATAAAGCATTTTATTAATTATTTGGACAGATATTTTCCAAACCTTGACCAGTATACATTAAGTCACAGTAGAAAGAGCACGATTTGCACTCCCAAGGGCCTGTGTTCTTATCCAGACTCTGGCAACCACCACCTGAGTTCATTCACTCAACGTAGGAGCATCTAATACATACCAAGCACTGGGACAGATACAAAGATGAACATAATAATCATATAAATAAATGGATACAATATTATTTTGATAAGTTTATATCAATAGATGAAAATATTTTAATGAAAGATTATATGATCTTTCAGCTCCAAAATTCTATCAATTTAACCTAAATTCCTTTAAGCCTCTTCTTTTTAATTAAGAGGTAGTATCCACAGGTTGCAATTTTCTATTAAAAGATGCTGCCTAAGCACTTAAAAATTTGCAACAATAGTAACAGCTAACATTTATTAAGTACCTACTACGTGCCAAAGGATAGGGGCTTTTTATACCTTTTCTAACTTAATCCTCACAATAATCCCAAGCAGGAAGTAGTGGTATCACCATTTTACAGATAGGGAAACAAAAGTTCAGAAAGACTAAAATAACTTACCCCAAATCTCACTCATACAGTTAAGAGGAAAACAGGGATTCGAAGCCAGATCTTCTGATTCCAAAGCCTATATTCTCTTTCCACTAAACTATTTGTCTCTCATTTTCTTTCACTACATAAAAAAAATTTCCAGAGATCACCTTCCTAAGAGCACCCAAGAGAAAAATTTTAAGACAGCCATGAAGTACAAAGTGATCACTAATTGTAAGTATTTTTTTAAACCTGAGTATATGCTGTATACGCCCCCCATAACAAAATACAAGAGATTACAAAACTAAAATACAACCACTACTCAAGGTAATAAATATGTGTGACATGAAAACCAGTTAATAAAAACGAACGAGATTCTGTGGTTTCTTCCAACTGTTTTATCTTTACCCTCACTTGGTTCCAACACAATCAAGAAGGCCCAGCATTATTTCTGTGTATTAACATGTTAATTTCACATGATTATTTAAGTGTATATTACCGAGTATGAGAATATAGTGTATATGAAATGCTGTCAAATGGAAAAAGAATGCAACATAAGCCCACTAAGTCTAGAATACCTAATCATCAGCAATATTTAAAGCTATATTGAAATAATGTAAATTATGTGTTCATTATTCTGTATAAACTTCATTAAACTCACTTTTTTTGTAAATTGTTTTTCAGATTATCAATTTTAATTGCAAATCTGAGCCAGCAAACATCCTTGAAAAATGAGTTAACCCTTTATAACAAATAAAGAAAAAAAAATTTTGTGCACAATTCCAAAGCTGGTTAGAAAAAGAATCTGAATCAACAGAAGTCGCCGGATCCTGCTAACAAATTTTTCTTCAGAACTCCTCCAGATTAAAATATTACTTTCCCCCCAAATTTTGCCTCAGAGCAAATTTTAAAATTAAGAGAAAACAGCTTGAGGAAGTCTTCGTTGTCTACTTCAACTAAAGATCTTGTAATAATATGTCTCCCTTATTCACAGTTATCCCAAACAACAAAAGATCTGTTTCAGATGTCCTCCAGGATTCTTGTGTGTGGTACACATTCTCCTCCCACCTTGAACAGAACGGGGCCCAAGCTAGGAATCACGCAAACCTAAATCACTAACGATCCGCATTCTGGATTCCTCTGAGTAATTTGGAATTAAGTATCAGAGCAGTTCACGAGCCCTCGGTATCCCGCACAGAGGTGACACTCTCTTTGCTTTCAGGCCCGCACAAGGCAGGGAGAGAAAACCCCGACCAGCAAAAGCCGCTGGATCGTAGGTTCCCTCTTCACCCCAACTCCCCCTTCCCCAGCCCCAAACACAAACACGCTCTTCTCTCCACGCTTCTTGCACAATATTGCTCGCCAAAGGGCTCAGCTCGAGCTCCACCGCCTCTCTTCCAGGCCCGACGGGAATGGTTACTCCCTCCGCGACGCTCCCTCACCACCGCTTCCTCCGGCTGTCAGGCCTGGTGCGCTCTCGGCAGGCCCTCCGCGGATGGGGAAGGGGCCGCCACGGCCTTGCCGAAGGGCTGTTTTCGTTCCTCCGCCCAGTGCAAACGGCGTCAGGCGGCTCTTCCTGAAGTAGGGTCCTAGCACGGGCCCCGACCCGGCCCTCCGGGGGCAGTGCGGTGAAACGACGCGGTGGAGAGGCAGCCGAGCTCCCTTCCCATCCCGGGGGTCCCCCAACCTCCTCCCGCCCCCGCCGTCAGCCCGCCGCCATTTTGTGCGCAGCCGCTGCGACACAGATACAATAGTCGGCCCGGACTGCAAAGGAAAGGCTCAGGACCCCCACGCTACGGACTCCCGCCTTCCAGCCCCCTGCTCCCCACAAGGCAGCCGTCCTACCTATGCCTACCCGACTAACAGCCGGATCCCATTTGCGCCCCACACAGTTTAGACTCAGCCTCCAGTCTCGACGCCGAAGAAGCTACCGCCTCCAAAGAGCCGCACGCATGCGCGCCGGTCGAGCCTTTGCGAGCCCTCAGCTGCTCGCGACGCCTGCGTACCGCCGGCACCGCGCTCGCCCGGAGGCACGAGAAAGGGGCAGGAGGAACTCGGTTCCGGAAGAGGGCGCTCTCTCGTGTGGCGTTCCAGGCCTCCCCGGCAAAACTCAGGCATCGCTATCGGTGCCTCTGCCTGTTATGTGCCTGTCCTCTATTGTCCTGTTCAAATCATGCGCATATGTGAGACCTGCATTGTCTCACCTCCATGAAGTGTTCCCTGATCATTTTTGCCTTCAATAATACATTAAAATACATGGTATTCATCTGGCATTGGATATCGTAATGCTTTGTATGATTAAGATTTCACCTGCCTTTATCCTTTAAACATAGATATAGAAATACTTAATATTTCAATATCAAATCAATAGATATAAATTTACAATGATGTGAAGTATATCATAGCCACTGAAAACGTCAAGAAATTTGAATTCAATTAAAGCTAATTGAGCTAAAAGCTTAACACCTGGAAAATCCTTTGAGTCGTTTCATAATAAAAATACCTACCTAATGTGGCAGATATTTTTTACCTTTATTTTACCGATTAAAAACGTTGAGTTAAGAGACTTTGAGTAACTTCTCAAAGTACCTCTACTACACCAACAAAAAAATTCAATCATTGGGTAAAATCTGGTAGAATTCACAAGTCCTGCCCCTTGGATACCATGTAATTCACATCACCTGCGAGCAACTGCTAGTTGTGATGCAACACAAGTAGATGCATTTCTTTTATTCACATTAAGCATAGAAAAGGCTGAAAGAAAAGTCTTTTATAAAATAATCTTACCGGATTTTCTTTTCAAACTTAAAGTCCTGATAGAGGCAACAAGCCAAAAACAACAAAGAAAAAGCCAAGAAGCTCTCCCCAAACTCCAAATAACCAATGTTAAAGTGTGATTATTTCCTTCCATATATTTCTTTATATTCATACAAACATACCCAAACGTGTTAATTGCATGTAATGGGAAATGTTCTTCATTCTTTTTTTCCCAAAGATTTACACATTGGCCTGCTATTTACTTTCCTGACTACTGACATTTCTCCAAGTAAATCATATAAATCCTCTTTTTTTAATAGTTGCATAAGACTCACAGTATGACTCTATCATCAATTATTCAACCTGCTGAACACTAAAGTTGTTTTCAGTCTTTTTGATACTTACAAACATTGTTTTATACAAACAGCCTTACCAACTAATATTTTTATTTCCAAAGGCAAGTGAGACAGCTAGATTAAAGGACATGGATAGATAGATATTTAATTTTACTAGGTATTGACAGAATACTTTCCAAAAAGCTTATACAAATTCCCACTGTCACTAAATATGTAAAAGAATGACCATTTCTCCACAACCTTACTTCTTTTTCTAAACTGACGTAGTTTAAAAATCAATGGACCTGTCTGCTTTCTAAGTTTGGTAGAATTCATCTTTGAAATATCTCTTCTGGTGCTTTCTCTAGGGGCTGTTCTTGAACAACTTTCTCTAGATTTCTTTTTTTTTTTTTTTTTTTTTTTTTTGCGGTACGTGGGCCTCTCACTGTTGTGGCCTCTCCCGTTGCGGAGCACAGGCTCCGGACGCGCAGGCTCAGCGGCCATGGCTCACGGGCCCAGCCGCTCCGCGGCATGTGGGATCTTCCCAGACCGGGGCATGAACCCGTGTCCCCTGCATCGGCAGGAGGACTCTCAACCACTGTGCCACCAGGGAAGCCCTCTCTAGATATTTTATGATATATAATTTGATTACAATTTTTCTCTCTCCTCCACAATCATTCCTATAATTTACATTCTCCCAGAAAAGCATCCATTTCACCTAGGTTTTCTAATTCATTTCCCTAGAGTTGGGCAAACTAATTCATTTCCTTTATGCTTCCCCCTTACATGGCTTTATTTCTATAGCACATATCACCTTCTAACATACCATATAGTTTATCTCTTATTATTTCTTATCTAGCTCCCTCCACTAGAACATGAGCTCTATGTTAGGGATATTTGTCTGTTTTCTTCACTGCTTTATCTCTAATACCTAGAACGATACCTGGCACACAGTAGAAAATCAGTGTATATTTGATGAAAGGGTGAATGACCCTGATGGGTAAAAAAAAAAAACCTTTAATATTCTTTGCTGGTATTTCTAATGAGCTGATTGTCTCTTTTTTTATCAGGAGATGGTGCTTGTATATAAGGAATATAACCCTTTGTCAAATATGTTGCAATTGGCTTCTCTACATTGCTATTTTGTTTCTGAGTGTCTTTTGCCATTATAAAATTTAAATGCAATCAAACTTGTCATCTATTCCTTTATGACTTCTAAATGGTGTGGGTTTTTGTTTTGTTTGTTTCTGGTCTAAGAAGGCTCATCTCACCCCCTCCAGAAGCATATACACCCGGAAATGATACAAAAATTCTTCTAAAATTTCTATATTTTTGCTTACAATTTTATAACTTTATTTTTTACAGTTAGATATTCAATTAATTTAAGATGTATTCTTTTTGTGACATGAAGTAGCAACCTAACTTTGTTTTCTTCCAAATGTATTAGATCCATCATGAAGCTTCCAGATATTAAATAAACAAACCACCATTTTCCCCCTTCACTGAAATGCTCCTTCCCCTTAAAAAACAACCACAAATTATTAAATTCCTGTATATAAAAATGGATTTAAAAAAATGTATTTATGGACTCTCTAGTCTATCCTACCAATATATTTGTCTACCTATGGGCCAGTACCATTTGTTCATTCATTAACTGATCCAACAAATATTACTCGAGGGCCTACTCTATGCCAGAAACCCTTCTGGGTACCAAAGGGTCAGTGGCAATCCAGACAGCAACGCTAACTCCTGCCCTCATGACACCTACAGCCTTGATTGGGGTGACAGACAATAAACAAGTAAGTATGTAGTATGTCAGATGGTGTTAAGTGCTATGGATAAAAACAAGCATAGGGATCAGGACATAGGGAACCAGGAGGTGACAGAAGCTATAATTTAAATAGGATGTTCAAGGAGGACTTCCGGGAAGATGGCAGAAGAGTAAGACGCGGAGATCACCTTCCTCCCCACAGGTACACCAGAAATATACCTACACGTGGAACAACTCCTACAGAACACCTACTGAACGCTGGCAGAAGACCTCAGACCACCCAAAAGGCAAGAAACCCCCCACGTACCTGGGTAGGGCAAAAGAAAAAAGAAACAACAGAGACAAAAGGATAGGGACGGGACCTGCACCAGTGGGAGGGAGCTGTGAAGAAGGAAAGGTTTCCACACACTAGGAAGCCCCTTCGCGGGCGGAGACTGCGGGTGGCGGAGGGGGAAGCTTCGGCGCCGCAGAGGAGAGCACAGCAACAGGGGTGCAGAGGACAAAGCGGGGAGATTCCCGCACAGAGGATCGCTGCCAACCGGCACTCACCAGCCCGAGAGGCTTGTCTGCTCCCCCGCCGGTGCGGGCGGGGCTGGGAGCTGAGGCTTGGGCTTCAGTCGGAGCGCAGGGAGAGGGCTGCAGTTGGCAGCGTGAACACAGCCTGCAGTGGGTTAGTGCGCCACGGCTGGCCGGGAGGGAGTCCGGAGAACAGTCTGGACCTGCTGAAGAGGCAAGAGACTTCTTCTTCCCTCTTTGTTTCCTGGTGCGCGAGGAGAGGGGATTAAGAGCGCTGCTTAAAGGAGCTCCAGAGAAGGGCACGAGCCGCGGCTAACATGGCGGCATGAGACGCTAAGGCTGCTGCTGCCGCCACCAAGAAGCCTGTGTGCGAGCACAGGTCACTATCCACACCCCCCTTCCGGGGAGCCTGTGCAGCCCGCCACTGCCAGGGTCCCGGGATCCAGGGACAACTCCCCCTGGAGAATGCACGGGGCGCCTCAGGCTGGTGCAACGTCATGCCGGCTTCTGCCGCCACAGGCTAGCCCCGCACTCCGTGCCCCTCCCTGTCCCTGGCCTGAGTGAGCCAGAGCCCCCGAATCAGCGGCTCCTTTAACCCCGTCCTGTCTGAGCGAAGAACAGACGCCCTCCTGCGACCTACACGCAGTGGCGGGGCCAAATCCAAAGCTGAACCCCAAGAGCTGTGAGAACAAAGAAGAGAAAGGGAAATCTCTCTCAGCAGCCTCAGGAGCAGCGGATTAAAGCTCCACAATCAACTTGATGTACCCTGCATCTGTGGAATACATGAATAGACAACCAATCATCCCAAATTAAGGAGGTGGACTTTGAGAGCAAGATTTATGATTTTTTCCCCTTTTCCTCTTTTTGTGTGTATGTGTATGCTTCTGTGTGAGACTTTGTCTGTATAGCTTTGCTTCCACCATTTGTCCGAGGGTTCTATCCGTCCGTTTTTTTCTCTTAATTATTTTTTTATTTTAATAACTTTATTATATTTTATCTTACTTTATTTTATTTTACTTTACAACCTAACCTTGCACCTAAAGCAATTAGAGAAAGAAGAACAAAAAACCCCCAAAGTTAGCAGAAGGAAAGAAATCATAAAAATCAGATCAGAAATAAATGAAAAAGAAATGAAGGAAACGATAGCAAAGGTCAATAAAACTAAAAGCTGGTTCTTTGAGAAGATAAACAAAATTGATAAACCATTAGCCAGACGCATCAAGAAAAAAAGGGAGAAGACTCAAATCAATAGAATTAGAAATGAAAAAGGAGAAGTAACAACTAACACTGCAGAAATACAAACGATCATGAGAGATTACTATAAGCAACTTTATGCCAATAAAGTTGTCCAATAAATGGACAACCTGGAAGAAATGGACAAATTCTTAGAAAGGCACAACCTGCCAAGACTGAATCAGGAAGAAACAGAAAATATGAACAGGGCTTCCCTGGTGGCGCAGTGGTTGAGAGTCCGCCTGCCGATGCAGGGGACACAGGTTTGTGCCCCGGTCCGGCAAGATCTCACATGCTGCGGAGCAGCTGGGCCCATGAGCCACGGCCGCTGAGCCTGTGCATCCGGAGCCTGTGCTCCGCAACGGGAGAGCACAACAGTGAGAGGCCCGCGTACTGCAAAAAAAAAAAAAAGAAAATATGAACACACCAATCACAAGCACTGAAATTGAAACTGTGATTTAAAATCTTCCAACAAACAAAAGCCCAGGACCAGATGGCTTCACAGGCGAATTCTATCAAACATTTAGAGAAGAGCTAACACCTATCCTTCTCAAACTCTTCCAAAATACAGCAGAGGGAGGAACACTCCCAAACTCATTCTACAAGGCCACCAGTACCCTGATACCAAAACCAGACAAGGATGTCACAAAGAAAGAAAACTACAGGCCAATATCACTGATGAACATAGATGCAAAAATCCTCAACAAAATACTAGCAAACAGAATCCAACAGCACATTAAATGAATCATACACCATGATCAAGTAGGGTTTATTCCAAGAATGCAAGGATTCTTCAATATATGCAAATCAATCAACGTGATACACCATATTAACAAATTGAAGGAGAAAAACCATATGATCATCTCAATAGATGCAGAGAAAGCTTTCAACAAATTTCAACACCATTTATGATAAAAACCCTGCAGAAAGTAGGCATAGAGGGAACTTTCCTCAACATAATAAAGGCCATATATGACAAACCCACAGCCAACATCGTCCTCAATGGTGAAAAACTGAAAGCATTTCCACTAAGATCAGGAACAAGACAAGGTTGCCCACTCTCACCATGCTTATTCAACATAGTTTTGGAAGTTTTAGCCACAGCAATCAGAGAAGAAAAGGAAATAAAAGGAACCCAAATCGGAAAAGAAGAAGTAAAGCTGTCACTGTTTGCAGATGACATGATACTATACATAGAGAATACTAAAGATGCTACCAGAAAACTACTAGGGCTAATCAATGAATTCGGTAAAGTAGCAGGATACAAAATTAATGCACAGAAATCTCTGGCATTCCTATACACTAATGATGAAAAATCTGAAAGTGAAATCAAGAAAACACTCCCATTTAGCACTGCAACAAAAGAATAAAATATCTAGGAATAAACCTACCTAAGGAGACAAAAGACCTGTATGCCGAAAATTATAAGACACTGATGAAAGAAATTAAAGATGATACAAATAGATGGAGAGATATACCATGTTCTTGGATTGGAAGAATCAACATTGTGAAAATGACTCTACTACCCAAAGCAATCTACAGATTCAATGCAATCCCTATCAAACTACCGCTGGCTGTTTTCACAGAACTAGAACAAAAATTTTCACCATTTGTATGGAAACACAAAAGACCCTGAATAGCCAAAGCAATCTTGAGAACGAGAAATGGAGCTGGAGGAATCAGGCTCCCTGACTTCAGACTATACTACAAAGCTACAGTAATCAAGAGCGTATGGTACTGGCACAAAAACAGAAATATAGATCAATGGAACAGGATAGAAAGCCCAGAGATAAACCCACGCACATATGGTCACCTTATCTTTGATAAAGGAGGCAGGAATGTACAGTGGAGAAAGGACAGCCTCTTCAATAAATGGTGCTGGGAAAACTGGACAGGTACACATAAAAGTATGAGATTAGATCACTCCCTAACACCATACACAAAAGTAAGCTCAAAATGGATTAAAGACCTAAATGTAAGGCCAGAAACTATCAAACTCTTAGAGGAAAACATAGGCAGGACAGTCTATGACATAAATCACAGCAAGATCCTTTTTGACCCACCTCCTAGAGAAATGGAAATAAAAACAAAAATAAACAAATGGGACCTAATGAAACTTCAAAGCTTTTGCACAGCAAAGGAAACCATAAACAAGACCAAAAGACAACCCTCAGAATGGGAGAAAATATTTGCAAATGAAGCAACTGACAAAGGATTAATCTCCAAAATTTATAAGCAGCTCATGCATCTTAATAACAAAAACACAAACAACCCAATCCAAAAATGGGCAGAAGACCTAAATAGACATTTCTCCAAAGAAGATATACAGACTGCCAAAAAACACATGAAAGAATGCTCAACATCACTAATCATTAGAGAAATACAAGTCAAAACTACAATGAGATATCATCTCACACCAGTCAGAATGGCCATCATCAAAAAATTCAGAAACAATAAATGCTGGAGAGGGTGTGGAGAAAAGGGAACCCTCTTGCACTGTTGGTGGGAATGTAAATTGATACAGCCACTGTGGAGAACAGTATGGAGGTTCCTTAAAAAACTACAAATAGAACTACCATATAACCCAGCAATCCCACTACTGGGCATATACCCTGAGAAAACCATAATTCAAAAAGAGTCACGTACCAAAATGTTCATTGCAGCTCTATTTACAATAGTCCGGAGATGGAAACAACCTAAGTGTCCATCATTGGATGAATGGATAAAGAAGATGTGGCACATATATACAATGGAATATTACTCAGCCATAAAAAGAAACGAAACTGAGCTATTTGTAATGAGGTGGATAGACCTAGAGTCTGTCAGAGTGAAGTAAGTCAGAAAGAGAGAGACAAATACTGTATGCTAACACATATATACGGAATTTAAGAAAAAAAAATGTCATGAAGAACCTAGGGGTAAAACAGGAGTAAAGACACAGACCTACTAGAGAATGGACTTGAGGATATGGGGAGGGGGAAGGGTAAGCTGTGACAAAGCGCGAGAGAGGAATGGACATATATACACTACCAAACGTAAGGTAGATAGCTAGTGGGAAGCAGCCGCATAGAACAGGGAGATCAGCTCGGTGCTTTGTGACCGCCTGGAGTGGTGGGATAGGGAGGGTGGGAGGGAGGGAGACGCAAGAGGGAAGAGATATGGGAACATATGTATATATATAACTGATTCATTTTGTTGTAAAGCAGAAACTAACACACCATTGTAAAGCAATTATACTCCAATAAAGATGTTAAAAAAATAAATAAAAATAAAAACCAGTAAATAAATAAATAGGATGGTCAAGAAAGGCATCACTAAGAAGGCAGCATGTGAGCAGAAATCTGAATGAAGTGTGGGAATAAGCAGTAGAGATATCCAGGAGGAAGGGTATTACAGGCAGAGTAAATGTAAAACGCAAAAGCACTGAGGTGAACGCCAGCTTGGCATATTTGAGAAACAGCAAGAAAGCCAGTAAGGCTGCAACAGCATGAGTAAGAGGAGACAGAGGAGGTAAGTGGAGGGGAACAGGGAATACTTACAGGTTGTATTAGTCAGCTTGAGCTGCCATAACAAAATACCACTGGCTGGGTGGCTTAAACCACAGGAACTTATTTTCTTACAGTTTTGGGGGCTGAAAGTCCAAATCAAGGTGTGGACAGGTTTGGTTTCTCCTCAGCCTTCTCTCCTTGGCAGCTGGCCACCTTCTTGCCACGACCTCATGTGGGCTTTTCTGTATGCCTACACATCCCAGGTGTCTCTCCCTCTTCTTATAAGGACACCAGTCATATTGGATTAGGGCCCACCCATATGATCTCATTTAACTGTAATCACTTCTTTAAAGGAAAATAAAGGAAGTAAGGGAAAATGATGAAGCAGGGGCTGGGTAATGCTTTCAATAAGGTAATCAGAGAAGTCCTCCCTGGTGAGGTGACAGCTAAGCAGAGATATAAAGGAAGGGAGGAGGAAAGTCACACAGAGATCTGGAAGAAGAGCTTTCCAATAGAGGACACATCAAGTGCAAAGCCCTGGGACCAGAGCATGTTGGGTGTGTTTGAGGAATAACATGAATGCCAGCTCAGCTGAGGTGAAGTGGTGTAAAGAAAGGACAAGTTGAGGTAGCAAGGAACCCGATAATGCAAAGGCTTATAAACCCCTACGGCAATATAGAACACTGAATAAAACCCTAGATTAGCAATCAAAAGAGTTACCTTTCTAGTCTCTGCTCTGATACTAATCTCACTGGATTTCAACTTCTTATAAGGGAGGGTACTAGATTAGCTTGCCTATAAGATGTGAGCCTGGAAATCTGTAAACTGAAAGATGCTCACCAATATTCATGGCATTCCAAAGCAAAATATATGTTTACCCTTAGAGTCTACTGTATTCATGCTTTTATGCCAAGCTTTTATGTCATCTAGTCTCTTTGGACCACTTACAGAATTTCTCATTCCCATCTAAAAATGTCAATTTTCTTAACAGAAAAAAATGTATCCTACTCCACATCTTCTCACCATTACTCTATTTTACAATTCCCCATCCTGTACTTTTACCCACTCTGTTTTCTGATTGGCCAGACAAGTCCTGAGCAGCTCTATCCAAAGCTCAGCTTCTGCCTGTTCAGCATAGCCACAGCTCAATGCCTGAACGTATTAGAAAAAGAATAGTCATCACAAACTGTTTCCTGTGATTTGTTAACATAAATGGGGCTTTGTTTCAATGACATAAAGAATCTCATCACCATTTCATCTCAATTGCAACTGTCCTAATAAACAGGATTTGGGGGCAACCATTGCCTTCCTTCTGTCTTTAGAGTCCAAATCTAATGACTGGATAGACACAGGGCCATGATGAAAGTTTGAGAAATCCCACAACATTTCATGTCCTGCAATAGAACATAAACGTCGAGAATACTTAGTTCTGATACTTTAATTTTGCAGCATTCACGCCAGACTATAAGGTGTAACATATATAGAATTTTAGAAACTAACTCAAGAAAACAAGCAGTTGAGACTTCCCTGATGGCACATTGGATAAGACTCCGTGCTCCCAATGCAGGGGGCCTGGGTTCAAATCCCTGGTCAGGGAACTAGATCCCACATGCATGCTGCAACAAAGGAGCTGGCGAGCCGCAACTAAGGAGCCCTCCTGCCACAACTAAGACCTGGTGCAACCAAATAAATAAATATTTAAAAAAAAAAAAGCAGTTATTTTTCTGAGTTTTTGTCAAGGCTAGTGCAATGGTGACCAGAAATCTGTTTGCCTCTTCTTGTTAAGGTGGTTTCTAAACCTGTCCACAAATTCTTTGATAATTTCACTTCACAAGGTGGAGCCTAATTCCACTTCCTCTGAATGTAGGTCAGACTTAGAAGATTGTTTCTAATGAATACAATGTGGTGCAAGTGATGCTATGTGACTTCCAAGGCTAGGTCATGAAAAGGGTAGCCTCTGACTGACCCTCCCTTCTCTCCCCTGGATTACTCACACCAGGGAACGCCAGCTGCTATGTCATGAGGACATCCAAACAGCCTTTGAGAAGCCCATAAGGAGAGAAATTAAAGCCTCCAGCCAACAACTACCACCAAATTGGCGGCCATTTCATTGAGCCACTTGGGAGACAGAACCTCCAGCCTCAGTGAAGCATAAATGACTGCAGCTTAAATCAACATCCTGAAAGCAATCTCATGACGGACTCTAAGGAGGAACTACCCAGTTATGAATTCCTTATCCATGGAAATGGTAAGGATAAAAAAGTATAGTTTGGGGACTTCCCTGGTGGTCCAGCAGGTAAGACTAAAAGCTCCCTATGCAGGGATCCCCGGGTTGATCCCTGGTCAGAGAACTAGATCCCATATGTATGCCGCAACTAAGAGTTCGCATGCGGCAACTAAGAAGTCCACATGTCGCAACACGTGCCACAACTAAGAAGCCTGCACGCTGCAACTAAGATCCTGCGTGCTGCAACGAAGACCCAGGCAGCCAAAAATAAATAAATAAAATAGTTTTTAAAAAGTATATTTTTGTTTTGCGCCATTAGGTTTTAGGGTAATTTTTTACGTAGCTGTACATAAATAATGCATTTGTTATCTGAAGAGTAGGGTCTCAATTCATTAAAAATACAAATCAAAAGCATGATATATCAATCAGTGAACAAAGACCTGGGATTTAGAAACAATAGAATTTTGACTTGAACTCTAATTTAAGTGATAACAATAGTTTCCACAAGCATAAAATGAGAATAATCCTTTCCCTTCAGGATTTTCATCTTATGAATTCCTTACCCCTATACATTCTGTGTAGAGTCTACATACCAGCTACAAAAGCAATTCCAGAAAAAGATCCACTTCGAGTGGAAGCATGAAGCGTTCTATAGACATACTCCCCAGTGAACCAAACATACTGGTGAAAATTATTTTTAAAAAACAATCATTTAAAGTGTCTGTAAATTGTCCTAAGTTTAGACGCCAAATGAAGAAATATTTATTTAAGAAAATCTACTAAATTTTGATAAGAAGTGAGCGTTTGTGGCAGTTTACCCATGGCCCACTCACTTGCCACTCCCACCAATTTCAGTGTGATGGAAGCTCTACTCCAGTTGCTACTGATAAGAGGATGGGGCTTCCTCTTCCCCTAACTCCCAAGGGATATGGCATCCCCCCCATCAAGAAGGATGGGCCACCAACATTTCTGTTCCTTCCCAGCTCTGTGTTATAGAGGCTAAATTTCAGGCAAGTGCAGCACAGAGGTTTAGGGCTCCCTTCTTAAGCCCAGAACACACTCATAAATTGGAGGCCCAATCCCAGATGAAGCAGGCCAAAAATACGGTGGCCCTAATTGCCCTTGTCCCAGTCTGTTGGTAGGACAGAGATTTTACTCCAGGAGAGGCAAGCCAAGAAGACCAGAGGCTACTGCCCCCACCCAAAGTCCTGTTCATAAGCAGAGTTGTCATTCCAAAAGAAGTGGGCCACTGTCCCCAACACCTGCTCTGGAGCAGTGGCTCAGAGATTTTGCCTAGGGAGGAAGGCAGTCATAACAACAGAGAGCTCTTAAGCTCTCCTCAGAGGAAATGACTTTATTTAATACAGTGTAGGGAACTTCAAACCTACACTGGCAATCTCAGAAATAATGGAGAAATTGGGTAAGAAATTAGGAGGAAGGCTGATAGCTTCATAGTATCAGCAAGCTAAACTGGCAGATCAGCAAGTTTAACAGAGAGAACCAGGGAAAGAAAAAGTTAAAATAGCCTCCTGGGGACAGAAGACATGTCAGAGACTAGTCTCAAAAAGTACACCAGCCAAGGAGCCCAAATTGAATTGGACCAGATTATAAAGAAATTTATGTCTGAAACAATACAGAAATCAGCCTAAAAGCTGGATGTGATACCAACAGAGGCAGACAGCTTAACAGAGAGATCAGGGGAAGAGACAGTCAAAGAGAGCACTGCTAAAACACTGTCATCCCAGAGCAACTTGTGCACATTGAAGGCTATAATCTCTAAGGAGCAAGTACAGAGTCTGCACACTGCAGGGGCAACAGACTTCACTAAAATAGTTAAGTCACTAAACAAATAAATAAAGAACAACAAACAAGTCCCAGGGGAGAGGGATAATCAGTATCAGATTTGCTACAATATATTACCTTAAGTGTCCAGTTTTCAACAACAAAAAATTACAAGACATACAAAGAAACAGGATGTGTGACTGACTCATACATAGGAAAATAGATAGGCAACAGAAACTGGCTGTGAGAGGGTCCAGATATTGGATTTAACAGACAAAGATTTCATAATAACCATTATAAGCATATTGAAAGAGCTAAAGAAAACCATGCTAGAAGAAGTAGACAAAGGTATGACAACATTGCAACAAATAGAGAATGTCGATAAAGAGAGAGAAGTAATTTTTAAAAAGAACTACATGAACATTGTGGAGGTAAAAAAGTACAATAACTAAAATGACAAGTTCACTAGAGGGGCTTAACAATAGGTTTGAACTAACAAAAGAAAGAATCGGCTCTCTTGAAGATAGACCAATGGTAATTATGCAACCCAAAGAACAGAGGGAAAAAAAGAATGAAGAAAAGTTAACAGAGCTTCAGAGAAATGCTGGATACCAGTAAGTGCACCAACATATGCATAATGTAAGTACCAGAAGAAGAGGAAAGATGAGACAGAGAAAAGAGTAGAAAAAAAAAATTGAAGACATAATGTCCAAGTGCTTTCCAAATTTGATGAAAAACATTATTCTACACGTACATGAAGCTCAACCAAGTCATGTAAACACAAATATATCCACACACAAACATATCATAGTAAAAATGTTGAAAGACAAAGACAAAAAGAATTTTGAAAGCAGCAGTACAAAAACAATTCATCGCATACTGATTTCTCATCAGAAACAATGGGGGCCAAAAGGCACTGGAATGACATATTCAAAGTATTAAAGGAAAAAAATTGTCAACCAAGAATCTTCTATCCAGCAAATCTTTCAAAAATGAAAGTGAAATAAAGACATTCCAAACAAACAAAAACTGAGAATTTGTTGCAAGAAGACCTATCTTACAAGAAATGCGAAATGAAGTTATTAAGGTGGAAAACAAGAGACTGCAGACAGTAATTCAAATCCTTATGAAAAAGTAAACATACCAGTAAAGGTAATTATGAAAGACAATATAAATGCCTATTTATTCTTCTTTCTTCTCTTAAGTGGTTTAAAAATCAACTTTTAAAACAACAGGTATATAATTGTTTTGTTGGCCTACAACACATAGAAATGTAATCTATTTGACAATAATAGAAGGAAGTGAATGGAAGCAAATTTGTATTTCAGTAAGGTAATGACACCAGGTGGTAACTTGAAAACACAGGAACAAATGAGGAGAACCAAAAATGGTAAATAAGAAGATTACTATAACAAACTCTATAAATATACACTTGCTGTCCTTTCTTCTCTCAGCTTCCCTAAAAGACATAAAATTATATAAAATAATACTTATAGCAATATATTTTGGGGTTTGTAACATATATAAAGTAATGTTATTTTAAAAGCACCAAAAAGGGGAAGAGGCACTAGAGCTACACAAGAGTAATGCTTTTAAATAACACTACAAATAAGTCAGTATAAATCTGAATGGATTCTGAAAAGTTAAAATGTACATGGTAAACCCTAGAGCAACAACTAAGAAAATAATTCAAAAATATCTATATAATGAAAAAATTATTAAAAGAATTAAGATATTACAGTAGGAAAACATTCACATAATACAAAAGAAAGCAATAAAGGAGGGAAATAGTTATGAGACTAACAGAAAATTAAAAGTAAAACAGCAGACATAAATCCAAACACATAAATAATAACATTGTATGTGAATGGATTAAAGAATCCAATCAAAAGGCAGAGATCATCAAAATAGATAAAAATATATCTCCAAATATATTTTGTCTATGGGACACACACTTTAGACTCAAAGATACAAATAGGTTGAAAGTAAAAGGATGGAAAAACATATATCAAGCAAATAACAATAATAAAAAGCTGAAGTGGCTATATATATATATTTATTTATTTTGTTTGTTTTTTGTGGTACGTGGGCCTCTCACTGTTGTGGCCTCTCCCGTTGCGGAGCACAGGCTCCGGACGCGCAGGCTCAGCAGCCATGGCTCACGGGCCCAGCTGCTCCACGGCATGTGGGATCTTCCCGGACCGGGGCACGAACCCGTGTCCCCTGCATCGGCAGGTGGACTCTCAACCACTGCGCCACCAGGGAAGCCCATGAGGTGGCTATATTAATATTAGATAAAATAGACTTTCTACCAATTCAGTGTTGATTATATTAAAAAACTCTGCTTGTTTACAGCTCCACCCTCCTTATGTTGCTGCTGTCACCAACTATATACAATGTGTGCCCATTAATACAGATTTATTGTTATTGCTTTACACCATATATTTGATTTTTAAATTATATAGGAAGAAAGGTTACAAACCAAACTTGCAATAATGTTGACTTTTACATTCACCTATGTAGATACTTCTACTATTTTTCTTTATTTCTTCATATAGCGTTAAGTTACTGTATAGTGCTCTTTCATTTCACCCTGAAGGACTTCCATTAGTATTTCTTATGGGGCAGGTCTACTAATAACTAATTCCCTCGGTTTTTGTTTATCTGGGAATATCTTCATTTCTCCTTCATTTGTTTTTTTTTTTTAACCTTCAATAAAATAACTTTGGAAATAACATACATCTCCATGACACCAACACTATAGTTTTCAGAGTCACAGTTAAGATACACAGAATTCCATCTGTAATTAATACAAACGACAACTTTTTTTTTTTTTTTTTTTTTTTGCGGTACGCAGGCCTCTCACTGTTGTGGCCTCTCCTGTTGTGGAGCACAGGCTCCGGACGCGCAGGCTCAGCGGCCATGGCTCACGGGCCTAGATGCTCCGCAGCATGTGGGATGTTCCCGGACCAGGACACAAACCTGTGTCCCCTGCATCGGCAGGCGTACTCTCAACCACTGCACCACCAGGGAAGCCCACAAATGACAACATTTTAAGCAGTAGTTTTTGTTACAAGGCAAACAAAATCAAGAAAGCAACCACCAAACAAAAGAGAACCAATGCTTCAGAGAAGGCATATCCAAGAATAGCACATGAGAACAGTTATTGTTTCATGAAGGGTTTCTGACATAACCAATGATAAGGTCACCAAGGACTGTTCCAATACCAGCACCAGACCAGTATTCCTACTGTTGCAGCACCTGCATCAATAAATTTGGCTGCAGTATCAATGTCTCTGCTGATTGCACCGGTCGGAAACTCCCACTGGATTAGTTGAGACACCATTCTGGGCCCCATTAAATACTGTAGAGCTCTCTCCAGTCAAAGAGCATATCGATGATGCAGAAATTCCTCTGGATGCAATCCTGGATCCAGCTTGGATCAGAGTTGGGGTGCAGACAAGCTTGGCATAGGTGAACTATATCTTTGGGGTGACATAGTTGGAGGACTTGGGTGACAGGTGACATGGGCTCCTCTCCCACTTTCCCTCTTCCTGGGGGTGGCAGCAGTGGCAGTTGAAGGAGTGAGGCTCTCTTTCATTTTTCAAGGATAGTTTTACCAGATATAGAATTCTTGGTTGACAATTTTTTCTTTTAGCAGTTTAAGTCATCCCATTGCCTGCTAGCCAACATGGTTTCTGAAGAGAAACTGGTTGCCAGTGTTGCCGAGGCTTCCCTGTACAAGATAGGTCCCTTCTCTCGTTCTGCTTTCAAGATTCTCCCTTTGTCTTTTCTAACAATTTGGCTATATTGTGTCTTCATGTGTATCTCTTTGAATTTATCCTGTTTGGAGGTCATTAAACTTTTTGGATATGTAATTTCATGTCTTTCACCAGATCTGGGAAGTCTTTGTATATTATTTCTTCAAAACGTCTTTCTGCCCTATTTTCTCTCTCCTCTCTCTCTAGGAATCCTATAATACATTGGTACATGTGATGATGTCCCACACACATCTTAGGCTTTGTTCTTTTTTAAAATTTTTATTTTTTCTTTCCTGCCCCTCAGACTGGAAAATCTCAATTAACTATTTTAAAGTGTGTTGATCAAATTAGCTATTGGGCACTTTGTTTTTATTTCCTCCTTAATCACCCATTAGTGAGGGTGGGACACCCATTCTAGAATTAAGGGCATGCCTGAACACATGACAACCAAAACAGGACAAATGAGATTGAGAGCAGTTTGTTACACATATACTTACAGCCTGGGGGAAAAGGACATCACACACCACACAGGACCCCATAGGAGTTGTACTCAAGAACTCCCATGTGGGAGGTAGGCTTTGCAATTTCAAGAAGGTGGGTTGATACCTGGTTCCTGCAGTAAGTTGTGATTGTCTTGTTTGAATACTTTCACAGACTTGCAAAGAAAGGAAATCTGTTACTCAGGGATAAGTAGGAACTGTGCCTGGTCCCTATAATAAGAAAGGTTGTTTGGCTATGGGCATGGAGTTTCTTTTTGGAGTGATGAAAATGTTTCTAATATTGATTGTGGTTATGGCTGTATAGCTCTATGAATATACTGAAAAACAATGAATATTTTCAATGGATGAATTTTATGGCATATTAATTATACCTCAATAAAGCTTTTATATTAAAGGTTCCTTTCATAACTAATGAGAGTTTATCTTAAGGCTACACAGAAAAGAAAAAAAAGTATAAGTTTTCAGCTCAGCTACTGGAAGGCCAGTTTTCAAGGAACAATGGGCTATGAGCTTTTCATCATTCATGATCCGACAGCAGCTCTGCTGACTTCTCTTTTCATTCCCTCTGAAACAGGCAATTGTTGTCCCCTACTTTAATAAATCTACCACACAGGTGACTCAGTATTTCTAGATTTCTCCTTCACTTCTAATCTTGGCTTTTGCCTCTCTTCTTCTTCTTTTTTTTTTTTTTTTTTTCGGTACGCAGGCCTCACTGTTGAGGCCTCTCCCGTTGCGGAGCACAGGCTTCGGACGCGCAGGCTCAGCGGCCATGGCTCACGGGCCCAGCCACTCCGCGGCATGTGGGATCTTCCCGGACCGGGGCACGAACCCGTGTCCCCTGCATCGGTAGGCGGACTCTCAACCACTGTGCCACCAGGGAAGCCCGCCTCTCTTCTTTTTGAGAGTCTCAGATTCAATTTTTTCGGATATTCTTGTCCCCTTTTCTGCAGAGTTCTCATGCTAGTCCCCTCATAAGTCACTGGTCTGGCTAATGTAATATACCTTTTAGCTAAGGCAATTACCCCTGATTTAATTAGCTGTGGCAAGGGCAGTAGGTAATATGATACATTGCTGGTGGGAATGCAAAATGATACAGCCACTCTAGGAAATGGTTTACTCCTTTCTTGTAATGCTAAATGCATTTACTCTATAACCCAGTAATCCCACTCCTGAGTATCTACCCTAGAGAAATAAAATCTTATGTTCACACAAAAACTGTACACAAATGTCCATAGCAGATTTATTTATAATGGTCCCAAACTGAAAACAACCCAAATGTCCTTCAAAGGGTGAATGGATAAAGAAATCGTGGTACATCTATACAGTTAACACTATTCAGCAATAAAAAGGAACAAATTACTGATACATGCAACAACTTGAAAGAATCTCAAAACATTACGCTGGGTGAAAGAATCCAGCCCTAAGAGGTTACACACTATACAATTTCATTTATTTGACATCCTCAAAATTACAAAACTATAGTTATGGAGAGTAGATCAGTAGTTGTCAGAAGTTATGGGTCGAGGGAAAGTATGACTACAAAGGAGATTTTTGGAATGATGAAACCATTCTTTATTCTGATTATGGTGGTAGTTACATAAATCTACACGTGTTAAAATGCAAAAAAAAAAAAAAAAAGAGTACACCAAAAGAAAAAAATCAATTTTTCTATATAGTAAATTAAAAAAACTAAAAACTAATGGGCTTAGAATATTGTTATGGACTGAATGTTTATGCTTTCCTCCCACCAAAATTTCATAAATTTAAATCCTAATCCCAAATGTGATGGTATCAGGAGGTGGGGCTTTTGAGAGGTAATTAGGTCATGAGCGTGGAGCCCTCATGAATGGGATTAGTGCCCGTAGAAAAGAGACCACAGAGAGCTCTATAGCTCTTTTTCTGCCATGTGAAGATACAACAAGAAGATACAACCTAGAAGATGGTTCTCACTAGACCCGACTATGCTGGCACCCTGATCTTGGACTTCCAGACTCCAGAACTGTGAGAAATAAATTTTTGTTGTTTATAAGCCACTCATTCTATGATATTCTGCCAAAGCCCAAACTAAGACAGGTATTAACAAGCAAGATATAGAAGAAATGCAAATAGCCAACAAAGAAAAGATGTTCAGGTGTATTAAAAGTCAAAGGAATGCAAATTAAAACAGCAACAAGGTATTGTACATTTTTCAGACTGGCAAAAATGAGAAAGATTGATAGTGTCTATAGTGGTGACGAGCATGTGGGGAACTAAGCAGCCTCACATGTTGGTGAATATGTAAACTGATAGAGCCGTTTTTAGAGGGCATTCTGATGGCATCTTTAAAAATATGCGGGCTTCCCTGGTGGCGCAGTTGTTGAGAATCTGCCTGCCAATGCAGGGACACAGGTTCGAGCCCTGGTCTGGGAAGATCCCACATGCCACGGAGCAACTGGGCCCGTGAGCCACAACTACTGAGCCTGCGCGTCTGGAGCCTGTGCTCCGCAACAAGAGAGGCCGCGACAGTGAGAGGCCCGCGCACCGCGACGAAGAGTGGCCCCCGCTCGCTGCAAGTAGAGAAAGCCCTCGCATAGAAACGAAGACCTACACAGCCAAAAACAAATAAATAAATGAATTTTAAAAAATATGCATATAGCCTTTAAACCAGGGAGTATAATTCATTTAAGCAATTCCAGTACTTACCATGGTACTTACCTGGTATATAAGGAAACCATTCTTTATTCTGATTATGGTGGTAGTTACATAAATCTACATGTGTTAAAATGCAAAAAAAAAAAAAAAAAAGTACACCTTATATACCAGTACCTGGTATATAAGGAAGCATTAAGCATGTGAAAATAGAGATTATCAGGTGAGATTTCCTGGAAAAGACAAAAGTTTGAGATGAACCTTCAAGGATGGCTAGGGTTTGAATCAGTGAAGAGAAAAAGAAGGATATTCTAGGAGAAAGAAAAGATGAGTCACAGTGGCTCAAAGAGGCAGGATAAATATGGTAAATTGGCATCAGCCAGGCTTCAGTGAAAAAGAAAAGTAGGAAGTTAGAGAGTACGAAATGGAAATTTCCTCACACAAGAGGTCCACCTCCTACTTTAGGACCCAAATAGATTCCACCTCCCCTAAGAAATCCCCCCATACCCAGAATTAATTGCTAGCTCCATTCACTTCCATAGCCCCTGAGGAAAACCTCTTTATCACTGGATCTCAAACTTTATCCTGTATCAGAATCACCTGTTGGGTTTATTAAACACAGATTGCTGAGTTTCTGATTCAGTAGGTCTGGGGACCACAATTTGAGAGCCAATGCTCTAGCCAAATTGACCTCCTTCGAATTGCTAAAATACCATTATAGTGAGCAGCTGTTATTTTTGCCTTCCCAGCATTCATCCTGCCTTCTTCCAGTAACCAAACCTTTTTCCAGAAGGGAACCACTTCTAAATAGTTTAGGTGTGGCGGTTCTGCCTCCCCTGACCATAGTAGACACATGACCAGTCAGAATATTCCATTCCCATGGTCACAGTAGTTGATTCAGGAATGAGGACATAGCCAATCAGAATCTTCTCTGGGATTTTTCTGCCAGACTTATCAGAGAAGATGCTCTCTTTCTGCCAAGGTTGCTAAGCTGATAACATGTGAGTCTTGAGCTTCTGGTGGCTCTCATGACTACCAAATGGAGAAAACCTATTAGAGAGAAAAGGAGGACGTAGATGACATCACTTGAGCCCTTATATCCAGGCATGCCCAAATCCAGTCTATTCCACAGCCCTGTCAGTTCCATGTGTAAATAAATTCCCATTTTCTTTAAGCCAGTTTGAGTTGGGTATTTGTCACTTGCAAACCAGAGTCCTAACTAATATATAAATTGATATGGAAAAGGGGAGGGGTGGCAATGATAGGCCTTACAGTATGGAATGCCATGAAGATTCTTCTATTCCTGGCTGGGAAGTAACAAGTCATTCTGTGGTTACAAAGGAGCTCGTTAAAACTGCTGTAACTTGGAACACTGACTTTGTGCCTATCACACCTAAAGCTTTAGAGGATTTTAGAAAATTTTAAATGTGAACACGTGACTTAGGTTGTTCCAATCAGACTAAGGGAAAAGATTTCTTTCATTTTAGTTGAAAGACCCTCCCTGCCTCTATTCCAAGAAATCACCAAGGAAGTCTCTGGTGCTCTCCACAGTTACTGGCAGCTTCCCTGCCACCACAAGAAGCCAGTCTTAGGATGAAGCCTCTACTGTAGGATGAAGCCTCTACTGATAATAGCAGATGAAGAGAGGAATAAACCTGGGTCTATAATGACATAAATGAGCCATTGCTGACGTTTAGCAGTTTGAAGCCCACCCTACTGCTGAGAACTTTCGGTTACATAAGACAATAAATTTGTTTGAATTGTTTTTTTCTGTATCTCAAAGTCAAAAACTATTCTAAGTCATATAATTGGCTACTTCTGGCATATAATTCTTGCAGGAAAGAACAAGCTTCAGTCAAACTGGTCCATCTGAAAGAAAATAGGAAATACGATAGATAGCCCTGCAAAGAGGTACCTTTATTGCCTAGACAGAAATCCCAAAATGGTGTGAGTCAGATATAATAACCTTACTAGGGTGCAAAGGCCAAAACTTCTACTGCATGCTAAAGTAAAGAAGGAGACAAAATGGGAGATGTGATCAGGATCCAGGAAGAGCCAAAGAACCAGGACAGCTGAAGGGCCAAGGTCCTTCCTGCCTCCTCCAGCCCACCCCAAAGGGCTCTAGGTGGGACGAAGGTAAATACCACATAGGTGAGCCAGTCTCTGGGATGCAGACTGGGGACAAGTGGAAGATAAGCTGTGCCTCCCCGCCTCAAAGCTGCCTGAAGACAGAGGCCAAGACCGAAACAGTCAAATTGATTGAAGGAGCTTAACAGAGAAAGAGGCCTATTCCTAAGGAACAGAAATGAGCTTTCCCATTCAATATCGATGGGGATGCAGTCTTTTTAGAAGGCAATTTAGCTTAACAAAAACCTTTTTAAAAAAAATATTGTGGGGCTTCCCTGGTGGCACAGTGTTTGAGAGCCCGCCTGCCGATGCAGGGGACACAGGTTCGTGCCCCAGTCCGGGAAGATCCCACATGCCGCGGAGTGGCTGGGCCCGTGAGCCATGGCCGCTGAGCCTGCGCGTCCGGAGCCTGTGCTCCGCAACGGGAGAGGCCACAACAGTGAGAGGCCCGCGTAACGCAAAAAAATAAATAAATAAATATTGTGGCCACGCCTCGTGTCTTGAGGGATTTTAGTTCCCCAACCAGGAATGGAACCCGGGCCCCCAAAGTAAAGCACTGAGTTCTAACCACTGGACCACCAGGGAATTTCCAAAAAAAAAAACTTTTTAAAAAATGTATCCACCCCTTGGACCTAGAGTCTATCATACAGAGTGAAGTAACTCAGAAGGAGAAAAACAAATACCATATGCTAACACATATATATGGAATCTAAAAAAAAAAAAAAAGGTTCTGAAGCACCTAGGGGCAGGACAGGAATAAAGACGCAGACGTAGAGAATGGACTTGAGGACACGGGGAGGGGGAAGGGTAGGCGGGGACGAAGTGAGAGAGTAGCATGGACATATATATACTACCAAATGTAAAACAGATAGCTAGTGGCAAGCAGCTGCATAGCACAGGGAGATCAGCTCGGTGCTTTGTGACCACCTGGAGGGGTGGGATAGGGAGGGTGGGAGGGAGACGCAAGAGAGAGGAGATATGGGGATATATGTATATGTATATGTATATATGTATATATGTATAACTGATTCACTTTGTTATAAAGCAGAAACTAACACACCACTGCAAAGCAATTATACCCCAATAAAAATTTTTTAAAAATGTATCCACCCTGGATATAGCAATTTTATATATAGGAATTGATCCTAAAGAAATGAAGACTTATAAATAACAAATGCTGGAGAGGGTGTGGAGAAAAGAGAACCCTCCTACCCTGTTGGTGGGAATGTACATTGGTGTAGCCACTATGGAGAACAGTATGGAGGTTCCTTAAAAAACTGAAAATAGGGGATTTCCTGGTGGCGCAGTGGTTGGGAGTCCGCCTGCCGATGCAGGGGACACGGGTTCGTGCCCCGGTCCGGGAGGATCCCACGTGCCGCGGAGCGGCTGGGCCCGTGAGCCATGGCCGCTGAGCCTGCGCGTCCAGAGCCTGTGCTCCGCAACGGGAGAGGCCACAACAGTGAGAAGCCCGCGTACCGCAAAAGAAAAAAAAAAAAAAAAAAACCCTGAAAATAGAGCTGCCATATGATCCAGCAATTCTAATCCTGTGCATATATCCAGAGAAAACCATAATTTGAAAAGATACATGCATCCCAATATTCATTGCAGCACTATTTACAATGGAAGCAACCTAAGTGTCCATCGACAGATGAATGGATAAAGAAGATGTGGTACATATGTACAATGCAATATGACTCAGTCATAAAAGAGAGTGAAATAATGCCATTTGCAGCAACATGGATGGACCTACAGATTGTCATACTGAGTGAAGTAAGTCAGACACAGAAAGACAAATATATGATATCGCTTATATGTGGAATCTAAAATATGGTACAAATGAACTTATTTACAAAACAGAAATAGAGTCACAGATGGAGAAAACAAACTTATGGTTGCCAGGGTTATTATTATTATTTTTTAGTTTATTTATTTATTTATTTTGGCTGTGCCGTGTGGCCTGCGGGATCTTAATTCCCCACCAGGGATTGAACCCAGGCCCCCTGCAGTGGAAGCATAGAGTCCTAACCACTGGACAGCCAGGGAACACCCGTATTTTTTATTTTATTTTATTTTTATTGGAGTATAGTTGATTTACAATGTTGTGTTAGTTTCAGGGGTACAGCAAAGTGAATCAATTATACATATACATATATCCACTCTTTTTTAGATTCTTTTTCCATATAGGTCATTACAGAGAATTGAGTAGAGTTCCCTATGCTATACAGTAGGTCCTTATAAGTTACCTATTTTATATACAGTAGTGTGTACAATATATGTCAATCCCAAGCTCCCAATTTACCAAGTAAGTCAGAAAGAGAAAGACAAATACCATATGATATCACTTATATGTGGAATCTAAAATATGACACAAATGAACTTATCTATGAAACAGAAACAGATTCACAGACATAGAACAGACCTGTGGCTTCCAAGGGGGAAGGGAGTCGGGGGAGGGTTGGATTGGGAGTTTGGGACTAGCAGATGCAAACTACTATATATAGAATGGGAAATACGTTCAGTATCCTGTAATAAACCATAATGGAAAAGAATATGAAAAAGAATATATATATGTATATATATATGTATAACTGAATCACTTTGCTGTACACCAGAAACTAACACAACATTGTAAATCAACTATACTTCAATTAAAAAGAAATGAAGACTTAACTATACTATGAGAACATTCTCATAGTATTCAAAATGGCCAATCACTGGAAACAACTTAAATGTCCCCAAATTGCCGAAGTTATATCTTTAGTTTCACAAATACTTATTAATTTATTTATTCTATATGTCTTCTATATGCCAGGCATTGTGCTAAGCACTGGGGATGCGACACATCAAGTTACGTGCAAACATCAAGACTGTTCAGAAACTTTTATACCAATTTGACAGAGCAGTTTTATGTCTGTTAAATCTAATAAAATGTGAGGCTTGTACTTTGTATATCTTTGTTAATTATTTCATTTTTTCCAGTAACTTATTTTTATTGTATCTTACAAAAAATACCTGATTGGGTCCAGGAAACCAGCTGGTCTGGCCAAAGATCATAGCAGAGACTAAGACGCTGGCATTGAAAACAGTAAGACAAGAAAGACTTGAGATATTTAAGAGGAAAAATTGGTATGGTTTGGTAATACAGTAGATAGAGGGGAGAGGTGAAATATGCAGCAATGGTGATTCCTAAGTTTATGGCTTATTCAGTGGGACAGATGATCTTGCTATTCACTTAGACAGGGAACACTGGAAGACTGCCAGGTTTGGGGGAGAGGGGATTCATTAGTTCTGTCTAGCTTGGATACGCAGAGTTTGAGGTGTCTTTGACACAATTAGAAGTGCTAAATAGGCAGTTAGATATCTAGGCTGGGGCTCAGAAGAGGCTTAGGACATGTAAATTTGGAAGTCACTGGCATGTATCTAATAATTGAAGCTGAAAACCATGGATGAGATTACCTGGGGAGATAATATTGAGTGAGAAGAGCAGATGGCCAAGGCCGAGTGTTGAGAATAGGCAATAATGAATAACTATGAAGAAAAGGATGAGCATGCAGCAATAATTGAGGACAGACCACATAACTGTTTTATATTCATATAATAGAATATTATTAACCTATTACATTTTTTAGATTTGTACGATTAGCTGAAAAAGTTTAAAGTATCTATAGTATGTTCCCATTTTTAAACAACAAAATATATATGCAATTATATATCCAAAAGTATATGTCATAAAAAGCCTGGTGTTAACAGTGGAAGAGATTGAGAGAGTTTTTTTCCTGCTTATTTTTATTTCTACTTTTTTTTTTTTTTAACAATGACAACAGTTTTTCCCTCGTGCCAAAGCAAACACTGCAAAACTTATGTGTCCATCAAGATACAGTTCTCAGATTTAAAATTTTACCTGAAACACAGAATAAGAGCCCTCAAGTTTTAACTAAAGATTGCCGAAGTCACATAAGGATTCTTTGAAAATACAATCTCTCAGGCAAGCTAAATTTCTATTTTTTTCTGGCTTGACACCTATCACAACTACATACTAGCACCAAGGGAAAAAAAAATTTACAAAAAAATTCACAAAATCAGAAAGTGTGGAAAATGTAATTAAAGAGTAAATTATCAAGGAAAATATTTGTAAAGTATATTTCGAACAAAGGACTAGTTTCCCAACACAGCACCTATAAATCAAAAAGGAAAAAATAACTCATTGCTATTGTTATCAGATTAGCATAGATCAAAAAGCATGACTTACGTTGGTTAGAGTGTGGGTGATCAGCACCCCATATATATATTTTTTTTTCTTCAGCTAAGATAGCAAGAGAGAGAATTTATTGTACACATGTTACATTCAGTCACAACTGTGAACAGAACTAGTCCAGAATGTCCCGGGTCCAGGGCAGAGGACCAAAAGAGGCTGTTTTGATAAGAGCAAGGTGGGACTCTCAAAGGTGGTCAAGGCCATCAGAATGGCCATAGATGTTTCAGATCCATTGAGACAAGTTCTAGACAGTAGGCATGCAGTCCAACAATGTGCACCAGCGTCCCTGGCCTCTGGCTTCCCTTGCTTCTGCTCCTGTGGCTTCCATGGGTGTAAGAGTTTACTCTGACATCCGCTTCATCTTTCTTTTGCGCTTCGGCATGCGCATTCGCATCTTCCTCCACTCCGGTCCTATGGTGCGGAGGTTTATCAGAAGATGGCGCTAAGGCCGAGAGCAGCACCCCGATATATTTCTATTTGGAGTGTAAACTGTTGTGATCTCTATGGAGGACAATTTGGCGATATCTATCAAAATTACAAAAGCACATGCTCTTTGAAACAACAATTCCTAGGAATTACTAGGAATTCTACTACTAGGAATTTATCCTGGAGATGTACTCATAATTGTACAAACATATAAGATTATTCACTGAGCAATAGTTGTAATTGCAAAAAAACTGAGAACATCCTAAATATCCACCAGTAAGGAATTAGTTTAAAAACTACGGTACATTGAACAAATAAAAATACTGTGAAATTGTAGAAATGACCAAGGAATCTGTAGAATAATCAAGAATAATCACTGAGCTATATTTAGTGACAAGCAAAAAATAAGAGGCAGAACAGTGTGTGCAGTGGGTGGCCGGAGTATAGCCTTTTATACCTTTTAAATTTGAACCATTTAAATACATTGCCTATTCAAAATAATTTTTTAAAAGAATGTAATTTTTAAAAGTTCTCTCAGATTTAAAGCTAACACACACACACGCGTGTGCACACACACACACAGAGACAGAAATTAAATAAATAAATACAGTAGTAATGCCAGAAAAAAGATAAAGATGCCCATTGCACTAGTTTCCTGGGCTGTAATAATAAATCACAAAATGGGTGGCTTAAAACACAGAAATGTATTCTCACACTTCAGGAGACCAGAAACCGAAAAGCAAGGTATTGGCAGGGTTGGTTACTCCTGAAAGCTCTGAGGGAGAAACAGGGACATGACCCTCTTTCCTAACTTCCTGTGGTCGCTGGCAATCCTTGACTTACAAATACTTCACTACAACCTCTGTCTTCCTCTTCACATCACCTTCTTTTCTTTGTGGCTGTGTGTGTCCTTTCTGCCCTTATCAGAATGCTTTCCTTGGAATTTGGGCCCACTCTAATCCCAATTATCTCATCTGGATCCTTGGTTACAGCCTCAAAGACTCAATCTCCAAATGAATTCACATTCTAAGCTTCCAGGCAGACATGAATTTTGAGGAATGCCATTCAATCACTATACCCATTTTCCCTGCTTTTTTTTAGCATTACATTGCAGGTCCTAGCTAATGAGGTAAGACAAGAAAAAAAAAAAAAAACAGTATAAATCGTAGCAATTTTTTTTTTTTTTGGATCTCTCTCCTGAGGCAAAGAAAACAAAAACAAAAATAAACAAATGGGACCTATTTAAACTTAAAAGCTTTTGCACAGCAAAAGAACCATTGACAAAATGAAAAGACAACCTATTGAATGGGAGAAGATATTTGCAAATGATATGACTGATAAAGGGTTAATATCCAAAATATATAAACAGCTCATACAACTCAATATTAAAAAAAAAAACAACCAAACAACTTGATTTAAAAATGGGCAGAAGAGGGCTTCCCTGGTGGCGCAGTGGTTGGGAGTCCACCTGCCGATGCAGGGGACATGGGTTCATGCCCCGGTCCGGGAAGATCCCACGTGCCGCGGAGCGGCTGGCCGCTTGAGCCATGGCCGCTGAGCCTGCGCGTCCGGAGCCTCCACAACGGGAGAGGCCACAACAGTGACAGGCCCGCGTACCGCAAAAAAAAAAAAAAAAAAAAAAAAAAAAGGGCAGAAGAACTGAATAGACATTTTTCCAAAGAACACAAACAGACGACCAACACGCGCATGAAAATATGCTCAACATCACTAATCATCAGAAAACGCAAATCCACAATGAGATAGCACCTCATACCTGTCAGAAAGGCTATCATCAAAAAGACCACAATAACAAATGTTGGTGAGGATTTGGAGAAAAGGGAACCACTGTATACTGTTGGTGGGAATGTAAATTGGTGCAGCAACTGTGGGAAACAGTATGGAGGTTCTTCAAAAAACTAAAAATAGAACTACCATATGATCCAGCAATTCCACTCCAGGGTATGTATCTGAAGAAAACAAAGACATTAATTTGAAAAGATACATGTACCCCAATGTTCACAGCAGCATTATTTTTTTTAACATCTTTATTGGAGTATAACTGCTTTAAAATGGTGTGTTAGTATAACAAAGTGACTCAGCTATACATATACATATATCCCCATATCTCCTCCCTCTTGTGTCTTCCTCCCACCCTCCCTATCCCACCCCTCTAGGTGGTCACAAAGCACCGAGCTGATCTCCCTGTGCTATGCGACTGCTTCTCACTAGCTATCTATTTTACATTTGGTAGTGTATATATGTCCACGCCACTCTCTCACTTCGTCCCAGCTTACACTTCTCCCTCCCTGTGTCCTCAAGTCCATTCTCTACATCTGCGTCTTTATTCCTGTCCCACAGCGCATTATTAGCAATAGCCAAGACAAGGAAGCAACCTAAGTGTCCATCAATAGATGAATGGATAAAGAAGATATATATGTACACAATGGTATGCTACACAGCCATAAAAAAGAATGAAATTTTGCCATTTGCAACAACATGGATGGACCTGGAAGGTATGTTTAGTAAAATGAGTCAGAGAAAGACAAATACTGGATGTTTTCACTTATATGTGGAATCTAAAGAAGAAAACAAACAAATGAATTTAACAAAAAAGAAACAGATTCACAGATATAGAAAACAAACTAGTGGTTACCAGAGGGGAGAGGGAAGGGGAAGGGGCAAGATAGGGGTATGGGATTAAGAGGTACAAACTACTCTGTATAAAATAAGGGGACTTCCCTGGTGGCACAGTGGTTAAGAATCTAGGTTTGAGCCCTGGTCCGGGAAGATCCCACATAACGCGGAGCAACTAAGCCCGTGTGCCACAACTACTGAGCCTGCGCTCTAGAGCCCGTGAGCCACAACTAGTGAGCCCGCGTGCCACAACTACTGAAGCCCGCGCGCCTAGAGCCCGTGCTCTGCAACAAGAGAAGCCACCGCGATGAGAAGCCTGCTTACTGCAACGAAGAGTAGCCTCCGCTCACTGCAACCAGAGAAAACCCGCACACAGTAACAAAGACCCAACGCAGCCAAAAATAAGTTTAAAAAAAAGTAAAATAAAATAAATAAGCTACAAGGATATATTGTACAGCATAGGGAATATATCCAATATTTTATAACAACTATAAGTGGAGTATAATCTATAAAAATTTTAAATCACTATGTATTTCAATTTTTAAAAACCCTAAAAAAATATTATCCTGAAATGGTTAAATAAGTAAGTATAGTATCCTTTAAAAAAAAAAAAACCTTCTGGATTATTGAAAATGTCTTTCCTCTATACAGATAGCAAATATCTATAAAATAAAAATCTATTCTGCTTTAATCTGTCTTTTTATTTTCTTGTTTCACTTTCTGGAATATAACAACCCTAAACCCTTTAATAAAAGCCTTCCATATAAATAAACAAAATTCATGCCATCGTCTCTTCAGTGACTTATCTAAGGGTGGAAAATAGGAAAACATGACTGACAGAAAAAAAAAAAAAGCTATTAAATGCCACCTACACCAAAAGCAACTATTTGATTTAAAAGTTTGGTTTTTGGTGTGTTTTTGTTTTTGCTGCACCACGTGGCTTGCAGGATCTTAGTTCCCCGATCAGGGGTCCAACCGATGCCTCCTGAAGTGGAAGTGTAGAGTGCTAACCACTGGACCACCAGGGAATTCCCTAAAAGTTTTTTTGTTTTTTGTTTTTAATGAGAAAATCCTCAAACAGTTAACTCATCTGCTTAATAAATTAAAACAATGTAACTCTATAAATGAGTAGAAAAATGTGAAACCTTAATTCCATAAAGATTTAACATTTTTCTACGCCAGGCATTGTTTTAAGTGCTTTTACACATATCAATTCATTTAATCCTGAGAATAAGCCAATGAAGTGGGCACTATTATTATCCCTATTTTACAGACAAAGGAACCAAGGCACAGAGTTAAGCAATTTGCTGAATGTCACACAGTTAATAACTGGTGGTCTCTAATTGAACTCAAGCAGTAGGGCTCCATAACCCATGCCCTTCACCACTTTGTTATATTGTTTTCCTCTGGTAACGTCTTGGTGGAAGCAGAGAAAGGGTCAGAGGTCAGAAAAGAGAGAAAAAGAGGGCAGAAAGCTAAGGAGGCAATACTGACACCTGTTAAAGTCTGAGAAACAAATCTCTAACTCATTTAACAATATTGCTTTTTTTCTTCTCAGCTTTGTTGAGGTAACTTGACAAATAAAATTGTGTAAGACTTTTAAAGTGTACATCATGATGATTTGACATAGATATAATTGTGAGGCTTCCTCCCACCTAGTTAATTAACAGCGTCCATCACCATATAACATCCATCATCATATATGTGTGTGTATATATACATATATATTGATATATTTAAATTAACACAACAAAGTTTATTTTTTGCTTGTGCTACCTGTCCAATGCAGTTTGGTAGAGGGTTCTGTTCCAAGTAGTCACACAGTGTCCATGTCCATGGAACCAAGAAATGGTTCCATCTTCCTGTGACACTGTCATCTCAACATGTGGCTTTACATATATATTTTTTACTAAGATCCTTATGTATATGTATTTTTATATATTATATATATTATACTCTATATAGTGATGGATATATTAATTAACTCTATATATTGTATATATCTATATAAATGATATATATACTAGATTCACACACATATATATTATGAGAATATTTGTTTCACTCTTGGTAAATTTCAATTATACAATACAGTGTTATCAACTATAGTTACGTTTTATATTAGATCCTTAGAACTTATTCCTCTTATAGCTAAAAGTTTGTACCCTTTTACCAGCCTCTCCCTATTTCCCTCACCCCCCAGTCCCTGGAAACTACTTTTCTACTCTCTGTTTCTATGAGTTTGAGGTGTTTTTTTAGATTCATATATAAGTGATACCACAATATTGTTCTTTAACATGTATGAAATCCTTCGCCTAAACAATAAGCAAGCATTGCAAAAATTTACCACAGCAAGTATTTTGATCATTTCATAAGTTTTAAAATATAGACATTCTTTTTTTTTAAATTTAATTTTATTTAGTTTTTTATACAGCAGGTTCTTATTCGTCATCAGTTTTATACACATCAGTGTATACATGTCAATCCCAATCGCCCAATTCATCACACCACCTAAAATATAGACATTCTTAAACTCTTTTTCTTGTTTTCATCAAGGAACATCTGATCTGATAATCGCCTCTCCCAAATCTAGCTTTAAAAAAAAAAAAGTGGCATGTTAGAGTTCTTTTGTTGCCATCTTGTGGTCTTTTATAGTATCACTACTGAAAACTTTAAACCTTTGGGCTGGGCTCTGATCACCTTTCCACCGGCTCCTGAATTTATCTACATCATTTTAGAAGTGTAGAAACCAAAACTGGGCATAATCCAGTCTATCACTGAAGTGCTAGATGAAGGATTGCCATGCCCAAAACCATAAAGGGAAGTCCCACCAAGCCCCTTCTGAGGGGAAGTCTGTGTGACTTTTCACAGTTATAAGAGTCTCAAGACAGTTCTTTATGCAGAATTCATTCGGGGTTTCCTTAGTTAACACGAGTAACACATTGTATCAAATTAGAAATCTTAAATTAGTCTCCCCCTCAAGGGTATTTCCCCTTCCCTTCCTCTGGGAGGGAGGAGGGACCGGCTGGCACTGGGGAGACAAGGCAAGTGCAGGTCTCAGGGGAACACTTCTGAGTGAGGGTCAGGAGGGAAGACTGATGAGTCCCTTAGGCACAAGTCCATTTCCTGGCAGCTCCCTGGTGTTGGCAACTGAGAGCCCAACTTAAGCCCCAGAGAGAACTTGAATGAACCCACCTTACCTGCTTTTCTGCCTTGCTTATGGTCGAAATAATCTTTGAAAATTGCTTATTCAAATACAGCATTCACGGTTTTGTGCAACCAATGCTAAAGACCAGGTGGTCAGTTCCTCTAATTCTTCTTCACTCAGCTTTCTTTCTCTATGACCTTATATTCTTTCTTCTTTTGTTCTTCTAGTGTTCTCAACCTGAGACAGTATGCTCCTAACCCCTGCCCTACCCACTAATGTTTGAAGATCTGTAAGGGTGGTTCTTTGACCCAATAACTCAGGAACTACTGGCATTTAATAGTTGAGGGTCAGATGTACTAAAAATCCTGCAATGAAAGAATGTATATATATATGTATAACTGAATCACTTTGCTGAACAGCAGAAATTAACACAACATTGTAAATCAACTATACTTCAATTAAAAAAAATAAATAAAAATCCTGCAATGGGCGAGACACTCTCTTAAAATTAATAATCCAGCACGATAGTTAAGGAAACCACTACCGTTCATTTGTCTGGCCTCTCAAATCATGCATAACTCTTCTTTATAAATGGTTAGTAAAACCCTTAAAATTATTCACACACTATTTCCAGAGACTGTTATAGAGTGGACTATATATTCAAAAAGTGGGAAAAAGGCAACGGCAGGCCCCTTGGCCCTCTCTAATAATATATTATTTTTCTTTCACCTCCATGAATTGGTTGATTTTGAATAACTTAAATGAATTTTGATGAAATTCCACTATATCAACCCATTTTTAAACACTGTTCTGCACCTTCTTTTTGACTTAATTCTTTTTTTTTTTTTTTTTTGCGGTACGCAGGCCTCTCACTGTTGTGGCCTCTCCCGTTGCGGAGCACAGGCTCCGGACACACAGGCTCAGTGGCCATGGCTCACGGACCCAGCCGCTCTGCAGCACGCGGGATCCTCCCGGACCGGGGCACGAACCCACGTCCCCTGCATCGGCAGGCAGACTCTCAACCACTGCGCCACCAGGGAAGCCCCTGACTTAATTCTTTGAAATTATTCTATATTAATACAAAGGGCTCTACCTCATCCTTTTTAATGACTGCAGAATATTTCATTTTATGGAGGTATCCTAGAATATACTTAACCAGTCTTTGTGGAAGGATTTTAAGCCAAAGAGCATAATCAGATGTCTGTTTTGAAACGGTCATTATTCTGACTGATAAATGCCAGGTATCAGTGTGGAGAATGGTTTGAAGGTTTGCAATAGTTTATGTGACAATACCTGTGAGAGGATACTATCATCATATTCCTGGTGAGCAATGATTTCTTTTTATTTTTGCTCTCTAATATTTCCCCAGCAAGGCTAAACCTTGGAAGGAAGGAAGGAAGGAAGGGAGGGAGGGAGGGAGGGAGGGAGGGAGGGAGGGAAGGAGGGAGGAAAGGAGGGAGGGGGGCTCTTTGAGAAATGTGACATATATACACGAAAAAAAGACAAAACAGAAATGTATAACTTAGTAATTCATGACAAAGTAAATACCCATATAACTGTTACCAAGGTCAAGAAATTAAACATTGCAAAGATGGTCCTTGCCCCTTCTCAATAATATCCCTTCCCTCCCCTTCAGAGGCCCACTATTATGGGCCTGGCAATTATGATAATCACTTCTTTGCTTTTCATTATAGTTTTGCCACCTAATCTTGCATTCCTAAACATTTTAATTTCATTTCTTTATTTTTAAACTTTATATAATTAAAATCATGCAGCATGTATTCTCTTGTATATAGCTTCTTTCACTCAATGTTATGTTTGTGAATTTCACCTATATGGTTACATTTTCATTGTTCATTTTTATTGCTGCCTAATATCTCATTATTTGAACATATTATAACTTAACTGTTCCACTGTTGGAGGGCATTTGGGTTTGTTAAAAACAAGACAACAGGCTCAAAATGGAGTTACTTACGCTAAGCCCCACATCACCAAACCAATACTTGATTATACTTGCAGTTTTTCCGGAAACAGAGTCTTAAACCGGTCAATCTGGAATTACTTGGTCAAGGCTATTGAGGTAAACTGTCACAGAGACCCCCACCATCCCCTAAAGGAAAGCAACCTTGACACAGTCAATCCACTTTTTGCTAGAAGTTCCTTGTCCTGCTCTCTTCTGCCTATAAAAATCTTTCATTTTGTACAGCTTCTCGGAGCTCATTTCTATCTGCTGGATGGGATGCTGCCCGATTCATGAATCATCGAATAAAATCAATAAGGTTTTTAAAATTTACTCATTTGAATTTTGTTTTTGAACAGTTTGTTTGCAGTTTGGAACTATTCTAAATAATGATACGATGAACATCCTTTGAATGCTTCCTGGTGCACATGTGTATGCATATCTCTTGATTATACACTAGGAGACCAAATGTCCTGGGGGGCCTAGAACTCTCACAGTTTTAGCACTGAAAGTCTTATGTCCAGGGAACATTTCCCTTCATCCCAGGCAAACTGGGATGGTTGATTACCCTAATATAAACCAAGGGAGTAAAAATTCTTGGTCAACTTTAGTAGATAATGCCAAATAGTTTTTCCAAAGTACTTTCTACCAATTTACACATGATGGGGTTCAGGACATGCCACCCCAAAATGTGGATCTTAAGCTGAAGGAGTTTGAGAAGACGGCAGAAGCAAGATCACTCTGACCACCCCCTCAGCCCCCACCCCTGCCCTTCTTCCATGAAAGCAAGAGATAAATCTTTTTATGTGAAAGGTATCCTCCCTATACCAGGAGGAAGGGAGAAATCCCTGTCAACCAGAGTCAAGGAATATAGGGACCAGAAGGCTGCAGAAACCTTACTTCTTCACCATTTACTGTCCCTAGCCCAAACCTCTGCCTTGTCAATTCTTCACAAATGTACTGTTTCTTTGTCTAAATGTATAAAAGCTTCCTCTTGCTCTGGTCACTTCTTTGAGACTCATATCTTTGAGTAGCATATTGCAGAATTTCCTTCCTTTTTAAGGCTAAATAATATTTCACTGTATGTACATATCACATTTTGTTTATCCCTTCATCCGTTGATGAACAATAGGGTTGCTTCCACATTTTAGCTATTGTGCATAATTCTGCTATGAACATGTGTTTACAAATATATCTTTGAGACCCTGCTTTTTAAAATTTATTTAATTTTTGGCTGCGTGGGGTCTTTGTTGCTGCACGCAGGCTTTCTCTAGTTGCAGCGAGCGGGGGCTACTCTCATTGTGGTGGCTTTTCTTGTTGCAGAGCACAGGCTCTAGGGCACGCGGGCTTCAGTAGTTGTGGCACAGGGGCTCAGTAGTTGTGGCTCGTTGGCTCTAGAGTGCAGGCTCAGTAGTTGTGGCGCACCGGCTTAGTTGCTCCGCAGCATGTGGGATCTTCCTGGACCAGGGCTCAAACCCATGTCCCCTGCATTGGCAGGCAGATTCTTAACCACTGCACCGCCAGGGAAGTCCTTTGCCCAGTTTTGAATTGGGCCATTTTTGTTGTTGAGTTTTAGTTCTGTATAGTTTCTGGATATTAATACCTTATCAAATATATAATCTGTAAATATTTTCTTACATTCTGTGGGTTACATTTTTACTCTGCTGATAGTGTCTTTTGATGCACAGAATTCTTAAATTTTCATCAAGTCCATTTGTCTATTTTTTTCTTTTGTTACCTATGCTTTTGGTGTCATATTCAAGAAATCATCGCCAAATTCAATGTCTTGAAGATTTTGCCATATGTTTTCTTCTAAGAGTTTTATTGCTTTAGGTCTTACATTTAGATCCTTGATCCATTTTGAGGTTTTTTTTTTCTTTTTTTTTTTTTTTTTGCTGTATGTGGGCCTCTTACTGTTGTGGCCTCTCCCGTTGCAGAGCACAGGCTCCGGACGCACAGGCTCAGCGGCCATGGCTCACGGGACCAGCAGCTCCGCAGCATGTGGGATCTTCCCAGACCGGGGCACGAACCCGTGTCCCCTGCATCGGCAGGCGGACTTGAGTTATTTTTTTATACGGTGTTTGGTAAAGGTCCAACTTCATTCTTTTGCAGTGTGGATATCTAGTTTTCCTGACAGCATTTGTTGAAAAAACTATCCTTTCTCCATTGAATGGTCGTGGCACCCTTAGCAAAAATCATTTGATCATGTATGCAAGGGTTTATTTCTGAGTTCTCTATTCTATTCCATTGGTCTATATGTTTGGCTTTATGCCAATATCACACTTTTGATTACTGTAGCTTTGTACTAAATTTTGAAATCAGGAAGTCTGCATCCCCCAGTTTCGTTCTTCTTTTCGAAATTATTTTGGCTATTTGGGGTTCCCTTGAGAGTCTATATGAATTTTAGAATGGGTTTATCTATTTCTGCAAAAAAAAAGTCATTGGCATTTTGATATGAATTGCATTGAATGTGTAGATCATTTTGGGTAGTATTGACATTTTTAAAATAGTAAGTCTTCCAACCCATGAACATGGAATATGTACTCATTTATTTATATCTTCTTTAATTTCTTTCAGTAATGTTTTATAGTTTTCATTGTACAAGTCTTTTGCCTCCTTGGTTAAGTTAACTCCTAAGTATTTTATTCTTTTTGATGCTTTTGTAAATGGAATTGTTTTTGAAATTTCCTTTTCAGATTGTTTATTGTTTGTGTGTAGAAATGCAACTGATTTTTGTGTGTTGACTTTGGAACCTGCTACTTTGCTGAATTTGTCTACATACAATTTTTAAATTAAACTTTTCATAATTGTAGATGCATATGCAGTTGTAAGAAATAATACTGAGAGGTGCTTTGTATCCTTTATTTCATTTTCCCTAAGGTAACACCTTGTAGAACTATAGCACAATATCACAGCCAGGATACTGACATTGATAGAGCCTAGATACAGAGCACGTCCATCACGAGGATCCCTCTTATTGCCCTTTTATACCCACATCTACTTCCCTCTCACAGTCACCTTCTTCCATGTAAGGGACAATCACTAATTTGTTCACCATTTTTGTATTCAAGAATGTTATATAGGGGCCTCCCTGGTGGCGCAGTGGTTGGGAGTCCGCCTGCCAGTGCAGGGGACACGGGTTCGAGCCCTGGTCCAGGAGGATCCCACATGCTGCAGAGCAGCTGAGCCCATGCGCCACAACTGCCGAGCCTGCGCTCTAGAACCTGCGAGCCACAACCACTGAGCCTGTGTGGCACAACTACTGAAGCCTGTGCGCCTAGAGCCCGTGCTCTGCAACAAGAGAATCCACTGCAATGAGAGGCCTGCACACCGCAGCGAGGAGTAGCCCCCACTCACTGCAACTAGAGAAAGCCCGCGCGCAGCAACGAAGACCCATGCAGGCAAAAATAAATTAATTAATTAATTAAAAAATAAATAAAAATTAAAAAAAGAATGTTATATAAATGCAGTCATATGGTGTGTAACTTTTTGGGATTGGATTTTTCCATTTAGCATCATTGTCTGGAGATCTACCTAGGTTGTTGCACATATCAATAATTCAGTCCTTTTTATTGCCCAATAGTTTTCCATAGTATGGATGTACCATAATTTAAATATTTACCCTTCAAAGAACATCTAGGTTGATTCCAATCTTTGTTTATTATGAATACAGCCGCTAGGAACATTGGTGTACAGGACTGTGTGTAAACAATGCCCAAGTGCTACTGCTGGGTTGTATGGTAATTGCATGGTTGGTTTTATAAGAAATTGGCAAATTGTTTTCCAGAATGAGTGTACCATTTTATATTCTCACCAGCAAAGCATGAGTGATCCGGTTTCTTGGCATCCTTGCTAGTATTTGGTGTTTTCACTATTTTTTATTTCAGCCATTCTAATAATTGTATAGTGATATCTCTCTGTGGTTTTAATTTGCACTTCCCTAATGGCTAATGATGTTGAACATCTTTTTCATGTTCTTACTTGCCATCTGCATATCCTCTTTGTTGAAATGTCTCCTCATGTCCTTTACCCATTTTCTAATTTGACTGATTTTTGTTTAACTATTGAGTTTTGAGAGTTCTTTATATATTCTAAATATTAGTCCCTTGTCAGACATGTGGTTTGCAAATGTTTTCTCCCACTCTGTAGCTCGTTTTCATCCCCTAACAAGGTCCTCTGTCGAGCAGAAGGTTTTAATTTTGATGGATTCCAATTTATCAATGTTTCCTTTTCTAGACTGTGCTTTTGGTATTAATTCTAAGAACTTTTTGTCTAGCCCTGGATCTTGACATTTTCTACTGTTTTTCTTTTCCTAAAAGTTTCAGAGTTTTACATGTTACATTTAAGTCAGTAATCCATTTTGAGTTAATTTTTGCATAAGATGTGAAATTTGGGTCAAAGTCCATATTTTTGCCTGTGGATATCTACTTGCAGTAGCACTATTTGCTGAAAAAGCTATCTCCCCCATTAAATTGCTTTTGCGTCTTGTCAAAAATCAGTTAGACATATTTGTGTAGGTCTATAACTGGGTTCTCTATTCTGTGCCATTAATCTATGTGTTTCTCCTACCATCAATACCAACAGTCTTGCTTACTGTAGCTAAAGATAGTAAGTCTTGAAGTCAGGTAGCCTGACTTCTCCCATTTTATTCTTATTCTTCAAAATTGTAGTTATTCTAGGTTCTTTGCCTTTCCATATAAACTTTAGAAGAAACTTATCTAGATTTTCCAAAAAAAAAAGCTGCTGATATTTTTATAGGAATTGCATTAAATCTGTATATCAGTTTGGGGAGAATCAACATCTTCACTACGTACAGTCTTCCAATCCACAGTATTTCTTTCCAAAGAAGTATTTAGATCATTTTTGATTTCTTTCATCAGTGTTGTATAGTTTTTGGCAAACAAGTCCTGTACATTTTTTGGTAGATTTACACCTAAGTATTTCAGATTTTTGGAGCAATTGTAAATGGCACTATATTTTTAATTTTGGTGTCCATGTGTTCACTGCTGGCATTTAGAAATACAATCGAGTTTTGTATGTTTTTCTTGTATCCTGCAACCTTGCTGAACTCAGATATTGTTCTAGTTTTTCTTTTGATTCCTTGGGGTTTTCTATGAAGACAATTATGTCATCTGCAAATAGAGACAGTTTTATTTCTTCCTCTCTGATCTGTATGTCTTTTATTCTCTGCTATAACTCCCAGACCATTCTTGTTCCCAATCTTAAAGAGGAAGCATTCAGTCTTTCGCCATTAAGTATTGATATGAGTTTTGCTGTAGGCTTTTTGTAGATTCTCTTTACGAAGTTGAGAAAGTTCTCCCCTCTTCCTATTTTTTGAGAGTGTTTATCATGAATGTATTTTACATTTTGTCAAATGCTTTTTCTACATCGATTAATATGACCATGTGATTTTTCTTCTTAACTTGTTAATATGATTGATTACATTGATTAATTTTCAGGTGTTAAACCATCCTTGCATCCCCAGAATAAACTCTACTTGATCATGGTGTATAATTCTTTTTATATCTTGTTGAATTCTAATGCTAATATTTTGCTAAGAATTTTGCATCTTCAATATCACGAGGGATGTTGGTCTGTACTTTTTTTAAAATTCTTTGTCTAGTTTTGATACCAGGGTAATAATAGCTTCATAAAATGAATTCGAGGGGGAAAAACCACATGATCATCTCAATTGACACAGAAAAAGCACTTGACAAAATTCAGCATCCTTTCACGATAAAAATACTCAACAAATAAATGTATTGGAAGAATTAAAATGGTTAAAATCTCAATAATACCCAAAGGGATCTACACATTCGATGCACAGGTAATAAAAGATAAAAACATATAAACTGGACTTCATCAAAATTAAAACTTTTGTGTATCAAAGGACAGTATAAAAAGTAAAAAGGCAACCGACAGGATGGAAGAAAATATTTGCAAAATGTATATCTGATAAAGTATTAATATCCAGAATACATAAAGAACTCCTACAACTCAAAAACAAATGAGCAAAAAAATAACCCAATTAAAATAATGGGCAAAAGACCTGAAGAAACATTTCTCCATAGAAGATATCCAGATGACCAATAAGCACATGAAATCAATATTACTAATCATGAGGGAAATACAATCCAAACCACAATAAGGTACCACTTCACACACATTAGGGGGGCCATTATAAAAAAAAGAAAAAAGAAAAAAGAAAATATTTGGAAAAACTGGAACCTTTGTGCCTTGCTGGTGGGAATGTAAAATAGTGCAGTCACTATGGAGAACAATGTGGCAGTCCCTCAAAAACTAAACATAGAATTACCATATGATCTAACAGTTCCACTTCTAGGTAAATACTCAAAAGAACCGAAAGCAGGGGCTTGAACAGGTATTTGTACACCAATTTTCATAGCAGCATTATTCACAAGAGCCAAAAGGTAGAAACAACCCAAATGTTTACCCACAGGTGAATGGATAAACACAATGTGGTATATACATACAATGGAATTCAGCCTTTAAAAAGTATGAAATTCAGACATGCTACTGTACATGAAAGAACCTTGGAGACATTATGCTAAGTGAAATAAGCCCGACACAAAAGTACAAAAATTGTACGATTCCCCTTATATAAGGAACTTAGAATAGTGAAATTCATAGGAAAGAAAGTAGAATAGTGGTTACCTGGGGCTCCAGGGAGGGAGGAATGGGTAGTTATTGCTTAATAGGTACTGAATTTCGGTTTGGGATGATGGAAAAGTCCTGGAGGTGGATAGTGATGATAGGTGCACAACAATGTGAATGTGCTTAATGCCACTGAACTGTACACTTGAAAATGATTAAAATGGTAAATTTCATGTTACGTATATTTTACCACAATAAAAAGAAATTAGGCTTCCCTGGTGGCACAGTGGTTGAGAGTCCACCTGCTGATGCAGGGGACACGGGTTCGTGCCCTGGTCTGGGAGGATCCCACATGCCGCTGAGCAGCTGGGCCCGTGAGCCACGGCCGCTGAGCCTGCGCGTCCAGAGCCTATGCTCCGCAACGGGAGAGGCACAGCAGTGAGACGCTCGCGTACTGCAAAAAAAAAAAAAAGAAATTAAACACACGATTTTGCGTGCAAAGTCATATACTCAGACTTTCTTTTTTCTCTAGTGAATTACATACACTAACTAATCAAGATGAGAATAATTGGTCTTGGCCATGTCTCAAAACTAGGTTCCCTTCTGATCAATAGTTCCTGGGATGCCAGACCTAACTGACTTCTGGAAGTACGCACGGCATCTCTGTCTCATCCACTACCTCACCAATCAGTTTTATCATTCAAGGCAGTTCACTGAATGCAGGGACCACAAAGTCCCAGCCAGCTAGGATAAAGTCCCCGGCTTACCACAATATATATACTTTATCTCAGACTCCCAAAGCAATGAAAGGAAAGCACAAAGACGCTAAAGGAGTTTGAAAACTTTTCTAGGTTTCCATGTACAAAGCTAAGAGAGGTATAATTCAAGTCATATAGCACGGTGGTTCTCAAACTTTAGTGTAAGCCACAATCACCACACATTGCTGCCCACATACGCCCCAACCGTTTTTCATTCAGTAGGTTTGGGATGGCCCCCAAGATTTTGCATTTTCAGTTAGTATTTGCACAGGGATCACACTTGAGAACCACTGAAGAACAGATTCAGAAACATAACTCCCGTTATACCTATCTGACCCCAAAGAAGGATCAAAAGGGAGCGAGGAGAAATGTGAAGAGCGGAGAGCTGTCATTTTACCCCTTGATATTGTCATTTCTTTAAATAAACGTATTTTTTCTAATCAGTCAGCAAAGTTAAAATTTAAACACCCAAATAGACACTGAACTTTAGGGAAGAACAAAGGAAATATGAATAGTGACAATTCAGTACCTACAAATTACATAAGATTTAGAAAAACCTTTTCCATCATCCTCTTTTTCTGTTTTCATTGGACCAGTTTAGAAACTAGACAAAACCTTTTTCTTCTGTGGTCAAAAGTTTTACTACACTCTTTAAAGTCTATAATTCTATGAAAAGGCAACACACAGCAAGCAATTGAGAAGGCAGAGCCATAGCTGCATTGGAGCCAAGGCAAGGATAGTGCTGCCAGGGAGAGAGGAGTACCAGGCAGCTTCTCACAGACGGCATACGACTGATCCCAAACCAAAGAATTTCAATGAGGCAACGACAGAAACTCGGGAGTTATTACAAAACGTAGCACAGCCTCTGGTTCCTCACCTGAACAGAATTACCCATCTAAACAGTCTGGGTGGAGTCTCTGATCCTATCACAGCTTACGGGTGTTATTTTTCAATGCTTTGCCCAGAAGTTTTCACAGGGAATTTTCCCTGAAGATTCTACAGGGGGTGAGAGAAGGGTGAAGGGAAAAGCTCTTGTCCCATGATACTGAGTTGTCTAATATGTACTTACAATGTTGAAATAAATAAGCATAAATGCTCAATTTTCAGTTCCTAAAACTGCCACCATGAAACAAACCACCATGAAAATACATTTAATGCCTAAGTTAAGGAAAAGTGGTAACAGTGTAAAATTAATTAGAATGATGTGATCACCATATTTTCACAGGCATCTTCCCCAAGGACACAGCTAAGATTTTACCTTTCAACTATGACAAAGGTCACAAACTCAAATACCTACAGGGGACAAGCTAGTAACATAAATAATTGAAGTGATCAAGATAACAGAAAATTCAATGCCAGAAATAGAATCAAACATTATTTTTAATGAACTATGATTTAGGCATGTAACATAATGCAAGCATTTATGATATAAGAGATCATAAATTTGAAACTCAAAAAATACAAATTAAAAAAATAGGAACTTAATTATTAAATTTTTCTTGTAGCTCATATATTTTTGATATAAAACTGTAGCAAGATGTCAATGTAGTTAGCATGCAATGTATAATATAGAATTCAGCCCTGAATCCTTGAACTAAGAGCAGTATGTTTTGTTTTTGTTTTTGTTTTTGTTTTTTATTTGAAGTGGGCCTCTCACTGTTGTGGCCTCTCCCGTTGTGGAGCACAGGCTCCGGACGCGCAGGCTCAGCGGCCATGGCTCATGGGCCCAGCCGCTCCGCGGCATGTGGGATCTTCCCGGACCGGGGCACGAACCCGGGTCTGCTGCATTGGCAGGCAGACTCTCACCCACTGCGCCACCAGGGAAGCCCAGTATGTTTTTTAAAACTGAGTTTCATAAGAGAAAAAAACTCTTCTTAAACACAGGTACTTTCAAACAAAGATGAAGTTCTTGCATAGTTCTTTAAATTTAGGATAATTCAAAGCTATTTGCAGAGTTCTGTGCTCTGATGTTATAATATTTAGTTTTTAATACTTTCATTTGTAGCTATCCATTCACCTTATTGCTATTAATTGAAAAACGTTCATTTTCATAAAGTGTAAAATCAAAAAGCCTGCTTGGAATTCAGTCTTAAATTCCATAATTTGGGGAATGAAGTTAAGGCCATAATTTTCATTTCTGGAAACCAACTTCAGCATATGAAAGTGATCCAGATTGTTCCTTAAAAAACTGTTTGCCAGGGACTTCCCTGGTGGCCCAGTAGATAAGACTCCGCGCATCCACTGCAGGAGGTGCGGGTTCGACCCCTGGTGGGGGAACTAAGATCCCACGCGCTGCGCAGAGCAGCCAAAAAAAAAAAGTTTGCCAAAAAGGCATATATATTTACTACATAGAGGAGAACTGAATCATATAAATGCTGCACTCCTTGTGAATGCCCCTGTATTTGCGGTAGTTAGATGAGCTGTAACGTCAACCAAACGAGCCAGATCATTGAGCCATTCATCACTGGTAAACTGAGGGCAAAGATTTTCCCTTGAATGACAAGTACAGATTGATTTCTTTGTTTTTTATCCTTTTTCATCCTTGCATTTTATTTTATTTTTTATTATTATTTGGCTGCACTGTGCTGCATGCGGGATGTGGGATCTTATCTCCCTGGCCAGGGATCGAACTGGTGCCCCCTGCGTTGAGAGCGCAGAGTGTTAATCACTGGACCACTGGGAAGTCCCCAGATTGATTTCTTATAACAGTTAAAAAAGCACTATGAGTTCTAAACTACATATTGGAAACTAGAGCTGTGCATACCATAAATCCTGCAAAGTCTTGAAATATCTTAAGTTCAGGAATCAATATCCAATTTATGGTGATAATTACTATATTGGTTGCATTTTTAAGCTTTTGGTCTAAAATTATTCCTAGTAATATCTGCAATAAACAAATTATTAAATCTATGACTTCTCTTTCCAACATGGTCCAGTATTAATCCCAACTATTCACTATTCCAGGAGCACTACCTGTAATCAAGTTAATATATTTTTACCCATTTACATTAAATTTCCTTTTTAATGTGTGGGTTTTTTTTTTCTTTTTTATGAATTTATTTATTTTATTTTATTTTTGGCTTCTTTGGGTCTTCATTGCTGCATGCGGGCTTTCTCTAGTTAGGGTGAGTGGGCGCTACTCTTTGTTGCGGAGCGTGGACTTCTCATTGTGGTGGCTTCTCTTGTTGCGGAGCAGAGGCTCTAGGCACACAGGCTTCAGTAGTTGTGGCACGCAGGATCAGTAGTTGTGGCTTGCCGGCTCTAGAGCACAGGCTCAGTAGTTGTGGCGCATGGGCTTAGTTGCTCCGTGGCATGTGGGATCTTCCCAGACCAGGGCTCGAACTTGTGTCCCCTGAATTAGCAGGCGGATACTTTTTTTTTTTTTTTTGCGGTATGCGGGCCTCTCACTGTTGTGGCCTCTCCCGTTGCGGACACAGGCTCCGGACGCACAGGCTCAGCGGCCAGGGCTCACGGGCCCAGCCGCTCCGTGGCATGTGGGATCTTCCCGGACCGGGGCACAAACCTGTGTCCCCTGCATCGGCAGGCAGACTCTCAACCACTGCGTCACCAGGGAAGCCCAGTTTTTCTCTTTTATAGTAATTCATCTAATCAAATTTTCTATTATTTCATGAGTCAATTTTTATAATTTATATTTTGCTGAGAAGTCATTTGTTTTCTTTTGGTTTTCAGATTTGTCGTCATGGAGTTGCACATGATATTTTCTTGCTGTTTATTTTAAGCTCTTTTACGTCTTCTTTCTGGTCCTATGCATTTTCGTTCAGCCCTCCCCCTCTTCCCCACTATTTTTGGGTTTTGTTCTTCCAAAGAAAAGCTTTTGGATTTATATATCCTTGCTATTTTTTAAAATTTACTCTTAGCTTTATCTCTATCAATTCTTTCTTCCTACTGTATTCTGCTTTTTATCCTTTTTCCTTACTTTGCATAATATTTCCTTACATTTTTTAAAAACCTTATTTAATGATGAAGACATTTAAGGCTCTAAAATTTCCTCTGAGGACTGTTTTAGTTCCTAGAGTGGTATCTCATGGGTCTAAATTTTTCTCCTTTTCATCATCTTCAAAATGGTTTGAAATTTCACTTCTGATTTCTTTGATCGAAACATTATTTACTAGTATGTTTGTTAATTTTCAAATATTTATGAGTTTAAAAAATCTTTTTTACTGGGCTTCCCTGGTGGCGCAGTGGTTGAGAGTCCGCCTGCCGATGCAGGGGACGCGGGTTCGTGCCCCGGTCCGGGAAGATCCCACATGCCGCGGAGCGGCTGGGCCCGTGAGCCATGGCCGCTGAGCCTGCGCATCCGGAGCCTGTGCTCCGCAACGGGAGAGGCCACAACAGTGAGAGGCCCACGTACCACAAAAAAAAAAAAAAAAAGAGAGAAAAACTTGGGTTGTGTCTATGTATGATATACATACGAGCATAAAGAAAAGTGTAGCTATATACAAAATATATACATTGCTGAAATATACATATTATTTTGCTAATATAAGATTACATTGCTAAGATGTGGAAGGTAAGAAAGGAAAGATTAACCAAAAAGTGACTATTAAAAAATACCAATATGATTTCATATGTGTAAAATTAAACATATGCACATGTATATACATACAGAGATGCATGAAAGGATGATAACCAGAATGTTCATGGTGGCCACCTCAAGATGAAAGGATACCCTTGCTTACACATCTCATTCCCATCTTCTGTGGCCCCTGGTGCCAACAAATACTGAGCATGGAGGGTGAGGGAAGGACAGTGGTCAACTGGCTTACTTTTCAAGGGAATCTCCATTCTCTGAAGGAAGTACTGCTCAAACTTGAACACACATCAGAATCACTTAGAGAGCTTGTTAAAACAGATTATTGGGCCCCATCCTTAGGGTTTCTGATTTAGTAAGTCTGAGATGAGGCCCCAGGATTTGCATTTCCAGTAAGTTCCCAAATGATACTGATGCTGCTGCCCCAGGGGCCACACTTTGGGTATCATTGCCCAAAAAGATGCTTGAAATTACTGTGGTCTCATGTTCCCCTCTCTTTTGCCTTTTTTATTCCCTTCTATTATCATTTTATTGAAGTTTGGGGACTTAAATTCTCAAATACTATCTTTTCAAGTTTCTGAAATGTACCTTAAAATGTTCATGAAGATCCTGTAACATGCTCCAAGTACACCCTACTGCTTCAAAACTAATGGTTAAAAAAAACCAGCAGGGCTTCCCTGGTGGCGCAGTGGCTGAGAGTCCGCCTGCCGATGCAGGGGACACGGGTTCGTGCCCCGGTCCGGGAAGATCCCACATGCTGCGGAGTGGCTAGGCCCGTGAGCCATGGCCACTGAGTCTGTGCGTCTGGAGCCTGTGCCTGTGCTCCGCAACAGGAGAGGCCACAACAGTGAGAGGCCCGCATACCACAAAACAAAACAAAACAAAACAAAACAAAAAAAACATGAGCAAAACAAAACTACAGCAAATTAGTAATATATGCTATGAGATAAAGCATGGTAACACCTTGGTTTAATGATTATGAGATATCACTTAGAGGGGCCCAAATTTTGAATAAAATAATGTTAATATGTATATAATTTGCAGCACTGGTAATCATAAGGTGCTTGCAAATGGCAGAAGGGTTAATAATGTTTCTGTATCACGGGTAAGCAGATCTGGGTGACATGGACTAATAGAAGAGACATTTTTTAAATTTCTAAAACAATTTTGAAAAAATGGGGGGCATTTTTGTTAGTATACAGACTAAGTTGCTGTAATAAAGGCCCCCAAATAAAATGGGTCAAATGAGATCAGGGTAGGTTTCTTTCTCAGTTAACTGTCTAGACATAGGCTAGCAGCGTTGTTCTATGATGATGCCTAAGCATCCAGGTTCCTTCTATCTTGTTGCTTGCATTCTCTTTTTGTCTGCCTAGTTGAACTTAGCTCACTGCACAGTTCTGCCCATGAGAAGGAAGAAAGAGAAGAAGGGGAGAACAAACCCAGCCCATTAAAGCATGCATTCTCAGAAAGGACATATTGCCCCCAAGGGGCAAAATCTGGTTCACGGCGGTGGAAGGGCAAAAAATCTTTAGTCTTTTTATGGCTAAAGCACAGATATTTACATACAGTGCATAAATAGATATACATCTGTGGTATTAAAATTTCATGGAGGCAATTAGGGAAAAAAAGTCTAAGAAGGCTCCTTATGAAGTGATAATGAAAAACATTGCAAAACTATGTTTTAAAGGCAAGTAACAGAAGTTGCACACCTCTCTTCTGCTCCCAAGAACTTAGTCACAAAGATAAAACTAGATTCCAGGGAAGCTAGGAAATACTCTTTGGCTGGGTAGCTGTTGGCCGAGGGTAAACTTGGTTTCTTCCCATAGGAGCCTCTTCATAGGACTGCTTAAGTGTTCCCACAACGTGACAGTTGGTTACGCTCAGAGCAAGAAAGCCAAGAGATACTCTAATAAAGATGTAAAAAAAAAAAAAAAAAAAGAGACCACGATGGAAGCAGCAATGGATTTTATGACCAAGTCTTGGAATCCATACGCTGCCACTTCCACCACTATGTATGTAAGTATACAAAGCAATCCTGATACAATGCTGAAGGAGCCTACACAGGCTGCGACTACCCCGAGGCCAGGTCTGGGGATCATCTAGGAGATGGGCTTTTTATTTGGAAGTACAGTTGGAAGTTCTCATATACGTATGAATGGAAAAATCATTCTGGTTAAATTCTAGTTGTCCTCCAAGGCCCTGACAAAATGTTGACTCCCTAGCCAGATTTCATTGCTTCCTTGTTCGTAATTCTATCACACTATTCCCACTTCTGGCGCAGTACCTATCACACTGTACAATGGTTTGCTATGTATACGGCTGTCTCTCCAATGAAACTATAGGACTGAGACTTACTAAGTTTGATGCCCCCCCAAGCTCCAGGCAGTGTTGAACTTAAAAAAAAACTGCTAGTCACTCTCAGTACTGTATCAGTAAGGAAACCTATCTGGGACCCAAGCGAGAAACCTTCTAAATTATCGATTCAGCTCATCACTGATTTGCCTTAGAAACCTAAACAACTTGCTTAAAACGACCAAGTAACCTAGCAAACAAAACGAACCCAGAACACAAATTTATTCAATTCAACACCAGATGTAACTTCTCTGTTAACCAGAATTTTCATTTAGATAATTTTACAAGGGCAGGCAAATTAAAATCCAAAATTTGCTGGATGAGTTTTGTAACAGATGTGTGCTTCAGTGGAAAACTATGCTGCATTTAGATCACGCCCTCCCAGGTTATCTGATTCTAGCCTCTGATTGCTGTTGAGCTATTTTACTTTATTAGTTTCTACGGAAGAAAACTGATAGTGATGCAAAATAACTCTTGCCTTTAGGCGTGTGAATTCTGTCTGGTGGAGGTTCAACTGACTTCCCTCTACAATGGAAGAGGCCAGTTCTGCCTTCTCGGCACATTCATTTCAATAGTCCCGATCTATAAACGTGTCCGTTCTTTGGACTCTCCCTTTGAACTCTCCCTTTGAACTGGCTGTAACATCTTACTGGTTCCTTCATTTAATCAGTGAGTTAAATAAAATGTTTAACACTTGTTCATTTTATATCTGTATAAAAACCATGATTTTACCCTTTTTTTTTTTTTTTTTCCGGTACGCGGGCCTCTCACTGTTGTGGCCTCTCCCGTTGCGGAGCGCAGGCTCAGCGGCCATGGCTCACGGGCCCAGCCGCTCCGCGGCATGTGGGATCTTCCCAGACCGGGGCACGAACCCGCGTCCCCTGCATCGGCAGGCGGACTCCCAACCACTGCGCCACCAGGGAAGCCCGATTTTACCCATTTTTGAAAGTTTCCCTCCAAGAGCACATATATTTAGGACAAGAGGGATTGATTGCGTGATCTTAACCAAAGTTTTTAAAAAGCACAGACTGTAGAATTACACAAACCTGGATTCAAATCCTGGCTCTTTGAGGCACTCAGGGCCCCTGCACTGCGTACCTCCAGTGGGAGCCATTCACATTGCAGTTTTTGTGAATGTGCTTCACTGCATAGTGCTTTGCACAGGTCTGCACTGCATATATGGCAACACCACCTCCACTTCACAAGTGTGCATGGGTGTGTGCACTAGGAAAGACTGTCCTGTCCCTTTGCCTTGGTGGTGATGAAATGTTTTATGAACCAATAATATATGTATATGGGCTCAGCTATCATAATGTAAGCAGAGCATGAGGGTAGAAAAGAATAAGGGGAAGAGATAAGAACAGCTTCTAAATGTTAACAGCTTTGATCAGCACTGTCCAACAGAACTTTTTGCAATGATGAAAATGGTCTAGATCGGTGCTGCCCAATACAGTAGCCACTACCCACATGTGGTTACTGAACACTTGAAATTTGGTTAGTATGACAGAAACTGAATTTTTTATTTTATTTCATTTTAATTAACTTATATTTAAATAGCTACATGTGGCTAATGGCTACCATACTGGACACACAGGTACAGATAGACAAGGAGTAAAAGGACAAATTGCTAGACTCAGAAGAATGGGAAATGTAGGTTTCTCAAGCTTTTGGGTCCAAGGATCTATGTATTTAAAAAGCATTGAGACTCCAAAGAACTTTTGTTTATGTGGGTTATATCTATCTAGATTTATTATCTTAAGAAAAACTGAGAAATTCAAATTATTTTAAATTTTTACTCCATTTAAAAATAATAAGCTAATGATTTTTATGAAAAAAACCCGAATTTTCCAAAACAAAAAATAAATTAGTTAGAAGAGTGGCATTGCTTATAATTCTGCATTCAGTCTACTGTAACACTCTATAGCCTCTAGAAAACTCCATTGTATGCTTATAAGAAAAAAGCAAACATCATGTAAGTATTATTAGGAAAAGGGTCTCAGGAGCCCCCTGAGACCACACTTTGAGAACCAGTCACATAGTTATAGGACAAGTAAACAGCAAAATGTTGGATATTCACTCACCCAGGGCCACTCTCTTACCCTGTTGCAAACAGGTGACTTTGTCACCTACAGCAGGTGAAAGGCTCTGGCCACCAGGTTACCAGTAGAGGGCAAGGATAGGGCACCAGGCAAAGATAAGGAGGTTAAGAGAAAGCCTATACAGTTGACCCTTGAACAATGTGGGGTTAGGGGCACCAACCTCCCTGATGCAGCAGAAAATCAACCTATAACTTTTGACTCCCCCAAAACTTAACTATCAATACTACCAGCCTACTGTTGACTAGAAGCCTTACCAATAACACAGTCAATTAACACATATTTTGTATGTTATATGTATTATATACTGTATTTTTACAATAAAGTACCTAGAGAAAAGAAAACGTTATTAAGAAAATTATAAGGGAGGGAAAATACATTTACAGTACTGGACTGTATTTACTGATACTGTAAGTTTACAACTGTTTATAAGTATCTACGTCATACTGTCTTATAAGATACAAAACACTGTAGATATTATATGTGTTACTAACACCAGACATCAAAAATGAAAAGATAATGTGAAAAAGAAATTTATATTTATTTACAGGTATAACGATTCATGCATTGATAATGAAGAAGCAACATGCTTGTTTTATGGTAGCCTAGTGTAATCAATGTGATTATTTCATGGTAAGCCTAGTCTATACACTAATAAATAAGTCATTATAAAATTTTTATGGCATACAGTAATACAGTCATATTCATAATACAGTACTGGAAACATTGTTACCTTTTTAAAGAAACCACTTACCTGTGATGATAGGCTGATACACAATTTCTCCAATTAGGAGAGAGGAAGAAAGACAGGCATACTGTATGGTAATGTAATTCTTTGAAATCAAAGTTATAAAACAGTAAGAAAACTAACACATTATTAATTTTATATTAAATATCAATCACCTTATGCCTAGTAGCTACATATATTTTATGCATACATAACATACATTTTTCTTAATTTTTTCCATGTTTCTAGTCTACAGAGTTTGTCTGCAAGTTTTTCAAATTGTCATAAATCTCCAAAAATTTTTCCAATACATTTATTGAAAAAAACACGTGTACAAGTGGACCTGCGCAGTTCAAACCCGTATTGTTCAAGTGTCAACTGTATATTAAACTGTGGGGCCCTCAGTTCCTATTCAGGAAAGAATTCACATAGCAGGCCTAAGACTGCTATTCTTTGAAAGGCCTGTTTGCAAGGCTAGCCTTTGGCTGGTACCTGGAGACTCTGATTTCAAGAAGGTTCCCACCATTCCCTAACTGACAGAAGCGGTTTAATGTGCCTAAACACAAACAATGTGGTTTGTGCCGAACACCTGCTTTCCTTCTGGGAGTCTAGGATTTTGGTGCATAAAATTCAGCACAGCCTGTGTGACTCCAGTGGGAGAGGACTCTGGAAGCTGGTGCCTGCTTTCCTCTGGACTTTGCCCCACCTACATTTTTCCTTTGCTAATTTTGTGTTGTATCTTTTCACTGTATTAAATCATAGCTGTGAGTATGACTACATGCCAAGTCCTGTGGGTCCTCTTAGTGAATCACTGAACTTGGGGGTAGTCTTAGGTAATCTCGACATATTCCACTTCATTGGCCCTGCTCCCAGAATGTCGACACCTAGGATTATATCCCACACTACAGAGGACGGGAGGCTTCTCCCTGAAGAAACTGAAAAGCCAAACAAACAGGAAAAAGGACCACAAAGGGCAGAAACGATGAAAAAAGCAAAACTCCAAAAATAAAACTACAATTTATATCTTTAAAAAGATAAGAAAATATATTGCATCTATAAAATGCAAAGAAGCAATCAGAGAACAAGAAAGGTTAAAATTTTAAATATGATAATCAAAAATAAATACTGAATAGAAGTGGAAGTGCTAGAAGAGTTGAAAAAAAATTGCCTTGAGAAGTTTAAAAAAAAAAAGGAGAAGGATAAAAAACAGAAGACAGAAGAAAACTAAAGGATCAATCCAGGAGGTCTAAAATACTTAAGTAAGGAAAAAGAACGGGAGTTCTCTGGTGGCCTAGTGGTTATTTCTGGGCTTTCACTGCTATGGCCCCAATTCAATCCCTGTTCCAGATCACGCAAGCCACATGGTGTGGCAAAACAAAAACAAAAACAAACAAACAAACAAAAAGAACAGGAAAAAAAAGAGAGAGGGCTTCCCTGGTGGTGCAGTGGTTAAGAATCCGCCTGTCAATGCAGGGGACACGGGTTTGAGCCCTGGTCCGGGAAGATCCCACATGCCGCAGAGCAACTAAGCCTGTATGCCACAACTACTGAGCCTGCGCTCTAGAACCCGCGAGCCACAACTACTGAAGCCTGTGCACCTAGAGTTTGTGCTCCACAACAGAAGAAGCCACTGCAATGAGAAGTCCATGCACCAAAACGAAGAGTAGCCCCCACTCACTGCAACTAGAGAAAGCCCGCACGCAGCAACAAAGACCCAATGGAGCCAAAAATAAAATAAATAAATTTATTTTTAAAAAGAGAGAGAGAGAGAGAACATTTTAAATGGAAAGGAAAAAACTTATTGAAATAAATTTCACCAGACTAGGAAAAAACAGGCCTCAGGTTGAAAGAGCCAAAACACAATAAATGGAAAAAAAGAACCACAGTAAGGTCACATAACCATAAAATTTCAGAATACCAGAGAGGAGTGTACCAGAAAAAGCATGCCAGAGAAATCAAGTGTAAGGGTAGAATAAAGACATTTCTGAGACACACAAGGACTTAGAAAATTTATCCTTTCTTAGAAAGTAACTGGACTAAGTGCTTCACCAAAGTGACTGAGTAAACCAAACCAGGATCCAAATAAAGGATCCAAACTAGGAGAGACGTGAAGGAAAGTCCCAGCTATGCACCAAATTGAGAGAAGTTTATCTTCTCCCTTCAGTTCAAAATTCCATCTTGGCTATCATATTTTTAATTTTATAGAGCACTTTCCCCTTGTCTGATTGTTCCTTTCCATAGTATCCAATTCTTATTTCATGGGTGCAATCTCCTTTCTTATCTCTTTAAAGATCCTACTCTTTAGGTTGGTGCAAACATAGAACCAGACCAGATCAGAGTATGAAGAATGAGATCTAACAAAAGTAAAGGCAAAAACCACATGATCATCTCAATAGACACAGAAAACACATTTGACAAAATTCAACATCCATTCATGATAAAAACTCTCATCAAAGTGGGTATAGAGGGAACATATCTCAACATCATAAAGGTCATTTATGACAAGCTCACAGCCAGCAAAATACTCAATGCTGAAGAGCTGAAAGTCTCCCTGCTGAATTCAAGAACAAAATAAAGATGCTCACTCTCTCCGCTTTTATTTAACAAAGTATTGGAAGTCCCAGCTATGGCCATCAGACAGAAAAAAAAAAAAGAAATAAAACGTATCCAAATTGTAAGAGAAGAGGTAAAACTCACTATCTTCAGATGACATGATACTCTGTAGAGAAGCCTAAAGTCTCCACACAAAAACTACTAGAACTAATAAATGATTTCAGCAAGGTAACAGGATACAAGATTAATATACAGAAATCTGTTGCATTTCTATACACCAGTGATGAAATATCAGGAGAAAGTAAAAAACAATCCCACTTAAAATCACATCAAGGGAAGAGATACGGGGATATATGTATATGTATAGCTGATTCACTTTGTTATAAAGAAGAAATTAACACACCATTGTAAAGCAATTATACTCCAATAAAGATGTTAAAAAAAATTAATTAATTAAATAAAATCACATCAAAAAAAACCCTAGGAATAAACTTAACCAAGGAGGTAAAAGACCTATACACTGAAAACTACAAAACACTGATAAAAGAAATTGAAGATGATTCAAAGAAATGGAAAAATATCTCATGCTTTTGAATTGAAAGAATTAATATTGTTAAAATGGCCATATAATCCAAAGAAATCTACAAATTTAATGCAATCCCTATCAAAATACCCATGACATTTTCCACAGAACTAGAATAAATAATCCTAAAATTTATATGGGGACTTCCCTGGTGGCACAGTGGTTTAGAATCTGCCTGCCAATGCAGGGGACACAGTTTTGAGCCCTGGTCCAGGAAGATCCCACATGCCGTGGAGCAACTAAGCCCATAAGCCACAACTACTGAGCCCGCATGCCACAACTACTGAAGCCTGCACACTTAGAGCCATGCTTCTTAACAAGAGAAGCCACTGCAATGAGAAGCCCATGCACCTCAATGAAGAGTAGCCCCCCACTCGTCGGAACTAGAGAAAGCCCGTGTGCCACAACAGAGATCCAATGCAGCCATAAATAAATAAATAAATAAATAAATTTATATTAAAAAATTTATATGGAATAACAAAATACCGAGAATTGCCAAAGCAAACCTGAGAAAAAAGAAAAAAGTTGGAGGCATAACCCTTCCAGACCTCAGACTACACACAACAAAGCTACAGTAATCAAAACAGTATGGTACTGGTACAAAAACAGAAATATAAATCAATGGAACAGAATAGAGAGCCAAGAAATAAGCCCATGCTCAATTAATCCATGACAACTAAGGCAAGAATATACAATGGAGAAAAGAGAGTCTCTTTAACAAGTGGTGCTGGGAAAGCTGTACAGCTATATGTAAAACAATGAAATTAGAACATTTTCTCATATACAAAAATAAACTCAGAATGGTTTAAAGACCTAAATGTAAGACATGACACCATAAAACTCCTAGAAGAGAACATAGGTGAAACATTCTTTGACATAAATCACAGCAGTATTTTCATAGATTATATGAAATCTATCTATATAGTCTCCCAAGGCAAAAGAAATAAAATAAAAAATTTAAAAAATTGGACCTAATCAAACTTAAAAGCTTTTGCACAGTGAAAGAAACCATTAACAAAATGAAAAGATAAACTACGGAATGGGAGAAAATATTTGCAAATGAGGCAACTAACAAGGGGTTAATATCCAAAATACATAAACACCTCATATAGCTCAATATCAAAAAAACCCAAACAATCCAATAAAAAAACGGGCAGAAGACCTAAATAGACATTTTTCCAAAGAAGATATACAGATGGCTGACAGGCACATGAAAAGATGCTCAACATTGCTAATTATTAGAGACATGAAAATCAAAACCACAATGAGGTATCACTTCACATGGGTCAAAATGACTACCATCAAAAAGTCTACAAAAAAATGCCAAAGAGAATGTGGAGAAAAGGGAACACTTGCATACTGTTCATGGGAATGTAAATTAGTGTAGCCACTATGGAAAACGGTACGGAGGTCCTTTAAAACCTAAAAATAGAACTACCATAAGATCCAGCAGTTTCACTCCTGGGTATGTATCTGGAAAAAAAAAGTGAACACTCTAACTCAAAAAGATACATGCACCCAATGTTCACAGTAGCATTATTTACAGTAGCCAAGGTATGGAAGCAACCTAAGTGCCCATCAACAGCCTATTGGCTTAAGAAGATGTGAGATATATATATATATATGAGTATTATTCAGCCATAAAACAGAATGAAATTTTGCCATTTGCAGCAATATGGATGGACCTAGAGAATATTATGCTTAGTGAAATAAGTCAGACAGAGAAACACAAATACTATATGTTATCACTTATATGTGGAAGTAATACAAATGAATCTATATACAAAACAGAAACAGACTCACAGACATAGAAAACAAATTTATGAGTATGGGATTAACAGATACAAACTACTATACATAAAATATATAAAAACAAGGATTTAGTGTATAGCACAGGAATTATACCCAACAGTTTGTAATAAGCTATAACGGAATGTAATCTGCTAAATAAATAAAAAACAGGAAAAAAAGAATGAGGTCTAGAGAAAGGAAGTCTTAAGGAAAAAATGAAATTGACAGATTTCTGCATTTGTTTAACTTATCTGAGTAACTGGAAAAAATCAACCATACATTAATAAAAAATTAACTAAGTGAAAGAAACAATCTTAGTTTATCTTAGTCATAATAATATAAAACCTCACTACTGATTTAACTAAATATTGAGATAAAAATCTCAATTGAGAGGATGGAAGAAGTCAAAATAGAATACAGAGAAAAGGAGCTAAATCCTCATCTTCATTTATTAGTTCTCAATTTATCAAAAAAGCCATTAAATCATTTAAATCAAGAAGTAGTTATAAAGTATACTTTTTAGAAAGACAGAGGTAAATACTACTAGGAAAACTTGCAAGAGTTGAAAGTAGTTGCCTCCCAGGAAATAAACAAGCACTCAAGAGGAATGTGTCCCACATTTCTGTAGTAAAATTTTAAGAATCGATTTATTTTTTCAATGATGTATATTATTACTTCAATGTTGAAGTAACATTTAAAAAATAATTTATTGGCTAACTAAACTGGAAGGTTTTAAAATTCCTTACATCAGTACTCAGAGCGATTTCCTCTTCACTAAGCAAGGGAGTCTTGTACTCAATACCCCAACAACCATGAAGAAAACTCTTCTTTTAACTGTTTTTTCAATTTTTTGATCGAGGTGGGACTTCCCTGGTGGTCCAGTTGGTAAGACTCCATGCTCTCAATGCAGGGAGCCCAGGTTCGATTCCTCGTTGGGGAACTAGATCCCACATGTGTGCCGCAGCTAAGGAGTCTGCATGCCACAACTAAGAAGTCCGCATGCCTCAACTAAGTAGGCTGCATGCAGCAATTATGAGCCTGCGTGCTGCAACGAAGATCCCGCATGCCGCAACTAAGACCCGGAGCAGCCTAAATAAATTAATTAATTAAATAAATGAACATTGTTAACCAAAAAACACAAAACAAAAAGAAGTTTTGATCAAGGTCCATTTTCTGTCTTTATTCTCCCTTTCTTTTCTGATCATTTTTTAGAAAAACACTTTTAGAGTCCTGAACCAAGATGGCGGAGTAGAAGGATGTGCTCTCACTCCCTCTTGCGAGAACACCAAAATAACAACTAGCTGCCAGACAATCATCGACAGGAAGACACTGGAACTCACCAAAAATGATACCCCACATCCAAAGACAAAGGAGAAGCCACAATGAGATGGTAGGAGGGGCGCAATCACGGTAAAATCAAATCCCATAACTGCTGGGTGGGTGATTCACAGACTGGAGAACACTTATACCACAGAAGTCCACCCACTGGAGTGAACGATCTGAGCCCCACGTCAGGCTTCCGAACCTGGGGGTCCGGCAACAGGAGGAGGAATTCCTAGAGAATCAGACTTTGAAGGCTAGCACGATTTGATTGCAGGACTTCGACAGGACTGGGGGAAACAGAGACTCCACTCTTGGAGGGCACACACAAAGTAATGTGCGCATCGGGACCCAGGGAAAGGAGCAGTGCCCCCGGGGGAGACTGAATCAGACCTACCTGCTAGTGTTGGAGGGTCTCCTGCTGAGGCGGGGGGTGGCTGTGGCTCACCATGAGGACAAGGACACTGGTAGCAGAGGTTGTGGGAAGTGCTCCTTGGCGTTAGACCTCCCAGAGTCCACCATTAGCCCCACCAAAGAGCCCAGGTAGGATCCAGTGTTGGGTTGCCTCAGGCCAAACAACCAACAGGGAGGGAACCCAGCCCCACCCATCAGCAGTCAAGCAGATTAAAGTTTTACTGAGCTCTGCCCACCAGAGCAACAGCCAGCTCTACCCACCACCAGTCCCTCCCGTCAGGAAACTTGCACAAGCCTCTTAGATAGCCTCATCCACCAGAGGGCAGAAGCAAGAAGAACTACAATCCTGCAGCCTGTGGAACAAAAACCACATTCACAGAAAGATAGACAAGATGAAAAGGCAGAGGGCTATGTACCAGATGAAGGAACAAGACAAAACCCCAGAAAAACAACTAAATGAAGTAGAGACTGGCAACCTTCCAGAAAAAGAATTCAGGATGATAGTGAAGATGATCCAGGACCTCGGAAAAAGAATGGAGGCAAAGATCGAGAAGATGCAAGAAATGTTTAACAAAAACCTAGAAGAATTAAAGAACAAACAAACAGAGATGAACAATACAATAACTGAAATGAAAACTACACTAGAAGGAATCAATAGCAGAATAACTGAGGCAGAAAAATGGATCAGTGACCTGGAAGACAGAATGATGGAATTCACTGCTGTGGAACAGAATAAAGAAAAAAGAATGAAAAGAAATGAAGATAGGTTAAGAGCCCTCTGGGACAACATTAAACCCAACAACATTTGCATTATAGGGGTCCCAGAAGGAGAAGAGAGAGAGAAAGGACCTGAGAAAATATTTGAAGAGATTATAGTCGAAAACTTCCCTAACATGGGAAAGGAAGTAGCCACCCAAGTCCAGGAAGTGCAGCAAGTCCCATACAGGATAAACCCAAGGAGAAACATGCCAAGACACATAGTAATCAAATTGGCAAAAATCAAACACAAAGAAAAATTATTGAAAGCAGCAAGGGAAAAATGACAAATAACATACAAGGGAACTCCCATAAGGATAACAGCTGATTTCTCAGCAGAAACTCTACAAGCCAGAAGGCAGTGGCATGATATACTTAAAGTGATGAAAAGTAAGAAACTACAACCAAGATTACTTTACCCAGCAAGGATCTCATTCAGATTCAACAGAGAAATCAAAAGCTTTACAGACAAGCAAAAGCTAAGAGAATTCAGCACCACCAAACCAGCTCTACAACAAATGCTAAAGGATCTTCTCTAAGTGGGAGAAACAAGAGAAGAAAAGGACCTACAAAAACACACCCAAAACAATTAAGAAAATGGTCATAGGAACATACATATTGATAACTACCTTAAACGTGAATGGATTAAATGCTCCAACCAAAAGACACAGGCTTGCTGAATGGATACAGAAACAAGACCCATATATATGCTGTCTACAAGAGACCCACTTCAGACCTAGGGACACATACAGACTGAAAGTGAGGGGATGGAAGAAGATATTCCGTGCAAATGGAAATCAAAAGAAAGCTGGAGCAGCAATACTCATATCAGATAAAAGAGACTTTAAAAGAAAGAATGTTACAAGAGACAAGGAAGGACACTACATAATGATCAAGGGATCAATCCAAGAAGAAGATATAACAATTATAAATATATATGCACCTAACATAGGGGCACCTCAATACATAAGGCAACTGCTAACAGCTATAAAAGAGGAAATCGACAATAATACAATAATAGTGGGGGACTTTAACACCTCACTTACACCAATGGACAGAGAATCCAAAATGAAAATAAATAAGGAAACACAAGCTTTAAATGACACAAAAGACTAGACAGATTTAATTGATATTTATAGGACATTCCATCCAAAAACAGCAGATTACACTTTCTTCTCAAGTGCGCACAGAACACTCTCAGGATAGGTCATATCTTGGGGTCACAAATCAAGCCTCAGTAAATTTAAGAAAATTGAAATTATATCAAGCATCTTTTCTGACCACAATGCTATGAGATTAGCAATCAATTACAGGGAAAAAACCGTAAAAAACACAAACACATACAGGCTAAACAATACATTACTAAATAACCAAGAGATCACTGAAGAAATCAAAGAGGAAATCAAAAAATACCTAGAGACAAATGACAATGAAAACATGATGATCCAAAACCTATGGGATGCAGCAAAAGCAGTTCTAAGAGGGAAGTTTATAGCTATACAAGCCTACCTCAAGAAACAACAAAAATCTCAAATAAACAATCTAAACTTACACCTAAAGGAACTAAAGAAAGAAGAACAAACAAAACCCAAAGTTAGCAGAAGGAAAGAAATCAGAAAGATCAGAGCAGAAATACATGAAATAGAAACAAAGAAAACAATAGCAAAGATCAATAAAACTAAAAGCTGGTTCTTTGAGAAGATAAACAAAATTGATAAACCATTAGCCAGACTCATCAAGAAAAAGAGGGAGAGGACTCAGATCAGTAAAATTAGAAATGAAAAAGGAGAAGTTACAACACACACCGCAGAAATACAAAGCATCCTAAGAGACTACTGCAAGCAACTCCATGCCAATAAAATGGAAAACCTGGAAGAAATGGACACATTCTTAGAAAGGTATAACCTTCCAAGACTGAACCAGGAAGAAATAGAAAATATGAACAGACCAATCACAAGTAATGAAATTGAAACTGTGATTAAAAATCTTCCAACAAACAGAAGTCTAGGACCAGATGGCTTCACAGGTGAATTCTGTCAAACTCTTCCAAAAAATTGCAGATGAAGGAACACTCCCAAACTCATTCTATGCAGCAACCATCAGCCGGATACCAAAACAAGACAAAGATACTACAAAAAAAGAAAATTACAGACCAATATCACTGATGAACATAGATGCAAAAATCCTCAACAAAATACTAGCAAACAGAATCCAACAGCACATTAAAAGGATCATACACCATGATCAAGTGGGATTTATCCCTGGGATGCAAGGATTCTTCAATATATGCAAATCAATCAATGTGATACACCACATTAACAAACCGAAGAATAAAAACCATACGATCATCTCAGTAGATGCAAAAAAAGCTTTTGACAAAATTCAACACCCATTTATGATAAAAACTCTCCAGAAAGTGGGCATAGAGGGAACCTACCTCAACATAATAAAGGCCATATATGACAGATCCACAGCAAACATCATTCTCTATGGTGAAAAACTGAAAGCATTTCCTCTAAGATCAGGAACAAGACAAGGATGTCCACTCTCACCACTATTATTCAACATAGTTTTGGAAGTCCTAGCCACAGCAATCAGAGAAGATAAAGAAATAAAAGGAATACAAATTGGAAAAGAAGAAGTAAAACTGTCACTGTTTGCAGATGACATGATACTATACATAGAGAATCCTAAAGATGCCACCAGTAAACTACTAGAGCTAATCAATGAAATTGGTAAAGTAGCAGGATACAAAATTAATGCACAGAAATCTCTTGCATTCCTATACACTAATGATGAAATATCTGAAAGAGAAATTAAGGAAACACTCCCATTTACCACTGCAACAAAAAGAATAAAATACCTAGGAATAAACCTACCTAGGGATACAAAAGACCTGTATCCAGAAAACTATAAGACACTGATGAAAGAAATTAAAGATGACACAAATAGATGGAGAGATATACCATGTTCTTGGATTGGAAGAATCAATATTGTGAAAATGACTATACTACCCAAAGCAATCTACAGATTCAATGCAATCCCTATCAAACTACCAATGGCATTTTTTACAGTATTAGAACAAAAAATTTTAAAATTTGCATGGAGACACAAAAGACCCCAGATAGCCAAAGCAGTCTTGAGGGAAAAAAAATGGAGCTGGAGGAATCTGACTCCCTGACTTCAGACTATACTCCAAACTACAGTAATCAAGACAGTATGGTACTGGCAGAAAAACAAAAACATAGATCAATGGAACAAGGTAGAAAGCCCAGAGATAAACCCACACACCTATGGTCAACTAATCTATGACAAAGGAGGCAAGGATATACAATGGAAAAAAGACAGTCTCTTCAATAAGTAGTGCTGGGGAAACTGGACAGCTACATGTAAAAGAATGAAATTAGAACACTCCCTAACACCATACACAAAAATAAATTCAAAATGGATTAGAGACCTAAATGTAAGACCAGACACTATAAAACTCTTAGAGGAAAACATAGGAAGAACACTCTTTGACATAAATCACAGCAAGATCTTTTTTGATCCACCTCCTGAGTAATGGAAATAAAAACAAAAATAAACAAATGGGACCTAATCAAACTTCAAAGCTATTGCAGAGCAAAGGAAACCATGAACAAGATGAAAAGACAAACCTCAGAATGGGAGAAAATATTTGCAAACGAATCAACAGACAAAGGATGAATCTCCAAAATATATGAATAGTTCATGCAGCTCAATATTAAAAAAACAAACAACCCAATCCAAAAATGGGCAGAAGACCTAAACAGACATTTCTCCCAAGAAGACATACAGATGGCCAAGAAGCACATGAAAAGCTGCTCACCATCACTAATTATTAGAGAAATGCAAATCAAAACTATGATGAGGTATCACCTCACACCAGTTAGAATGCGCATCATGAGAAAATCTACAAACAACAAATGCTGGAGAGGGTGTGGAGAAAAGGGAACCCTCTTGCACTGTTGGTGGGAATGTAAATTGATACAGCCACTATGGAGAACAGTATGGAGGTTCCTTAAAAAACTAAAAATAGAATTACCATATGATCCAGCAATCGCACTACTGGGCATATACCCAGAGAAAACCATAATTCAAAAAGACACATGCACCCCAATATTCATTGCAGCACTATTTACAATAGCCAGGTCATGGAAGCAACCTAAATGCCCATCGACAGATGAATGGATAAAGAAGATGTGGTACATATATACAATGGAATATTACTCAGCCATAAAAAGGAACAAAATTGAGTCATTTGTTGAGACGTGGATGGATCTAGAGACTGTCATACAGAGTGAAGTATGTCAGAAAGAGAAAAACAAATATTGTATATTAACGCATATACGTGGGACCTAGAAAGATGGTACAGATGAACCAGTTTGCAGGGCAGAAATTGAGACACAGATGTAGAGAACAATGTATGGACACCAAGGGGGAAAGCAGTGGGGGGGGTGGGGATGAATTGGGAGATTGGGATTGATAGGTATACAGTGATGTGTATAAAATTGATGACTAATAAGAACCTGCTGTATAAAAAAAATAAAATTCAAAAATTCAAAAAAAAAAGAAAAACACTTTTATTGAGGATGCTCTGTATGTACTGATACAAAAAGGTCTCTATGATACACTGTCAAGTGGAAAAAGCAATGGAAGAAAACTGCAAATATATCTAAGAAGGAGAAAATGTAAATCTATTTTGATATGGAAATGCATGAAATATCTCTGGAGGACAAGCAATAAATTGGTAATAATGACTACCCAGGGCAGGCAAATTGAAGGAATAGGAATTGAGGAGATGAAGAACAGGGGAAAGAGGGAGCCTTTCCACTGTATACTGTTTTTTAACTTTTTGATCTTTAACCCTGTGAAATGATTGCCTACCTGAAAAAATTTCTTTAAATTTTAAGTTATACCTCTTTATCTTGGTGTAAAATTAAAATATAATAATTTTCAATATTTGGGGAAATAATGAAAATACAGAAAACAATACCCCCAAATCCCATCTCTCCAGAGATAAAACATTTTGGTGTACATACAGTGCAATCTTATCACATATTTTGAACTTGCACACTGACATGCCAAACTGAGAGCCTACTTGCCAGTCTTTTAATCCTCACAACAGTAAATCTACTAACATATAATAAGATTATAGAGGCTCAAATAAAATAAAAAGGAGTAAACCTTGTGGATAAGCAGGGACACTTGAAAACTCCCCATTCATCTCTAGGTAGTCAATGATTATTTCAGAGATAGAATGGTTTCAGTGCCTAGATATGTGAATACAGCCGTTCCTTTTTCCTTCTTGCAGTCTAGCACTATACTATGCAGAAGAATTTCTCTCAAAGTGGCAAGCCTGAATCAAGTATTATCTTCACTACAATTCAATCTTTTTATACTTCTTTTACCCAAAATGGGATAATATTCATAAATTTAAAGAAGTTGTTCTTTTTTACACTGATATTATGACCATTTTCTCATTTTGTCAAATTTCTTCCACAACATGATTTGTAATGGTTGTATAGATTTACAACATGATTTGTAATGGTTGTATAGATTTACATTGTATTAATATATAGTATGAATTATTATATTCCATGATTTAAATTATTTTACCATTTCCCTTTTTAGGGACAATTAGTTTTTTCAAAGTTCCATCATCATAAATAACATTGCAACGAACATCCAGTAACTAACCCTGTGTACATATCCATTCCTTAGAATAAATTCCCAGAAGTGGAATTGCTGGGTCAGATGTATCTAAAATATTAAAGAATTTTCATAAGTATGAGTGATATGCCTTCCAAAAACCTAATTAACTCTTAATGGGAAAGAAAATAAAAGGTACTTAGGGGAAATGACAAAGGATGCTTTACTAATTCGATCTGTGTAAATCCCCAAATCTAAAACTGCAAAATTTTGCTCATGTAACTTATCAAAAATTCAAAAAGAAGTTGACAAGCCTTGACATCAAATCACAGCTCTTACATGAACGCTGCAAAGAAAATCTTGAGGCCTCAAAGAGAGATCTCTATGATAAACTCTTCTAGGAATGACACATCACTGAGAGATGACAGAAAGACTTAAGTTCTCAAAATCTTCCAACTTACTGCCATTAAAAAACTCCAGCATTTAATGTTAGTTATTGTAATATTCAAAATTATTATAGCATTTTATCATCACATCCCCTTCTTTTTTTTAATAAATTTATTTATTTTATTTTTCGCTGCATTAGGTCTTCATTGCTGCGCGCCGGCTTTCTCTAGTTGCAGCAAGAGGGGGCTACTCTTCGTTGCGGTGTGCGGGCTTCTCATTGCAGTGGCTTCTCTTGTTGCGGAGCACGGGCTCTAGGCACGTGGGCTTCAGAAGTTGTGGCTCGCGGGCTCTAGAGCGCAGGCTCAGTAGTTGTGGTGCATGGCCTTAGTTGCTCCAGCATGTGGGATCCTCCCGGATCAGGGATGGAACCCGTGTCCCCTGCATTGGCAGGCGGATTCTTAACCACTGCGCCACCAAGGAAGTCCCAACAACCCTTTCTTTAAGGAGAAAATGCTGTAATAGTCTCTGCTGATGCTGACGTTTCAATGGAGAAAAATAACATTTTTAAATAAGCCCCCAGTCTCCCAAATTGCATATTCAACGCTATTAACACCATTCCCAATTTGGAACCTGGGTATTTAGCTGTGGGTGCAACAGGCCTAAGTAAATTTAGGGAAAAAGTAATCTTTCAAAATTGATGATTCAAACAATATACATTATTTTCCTGTATTTGGCAAAATTTCTTTAACGAAAGATAGTGGTATTACCATAAAATAATAAAGCTTAAAACTTATTATTTAAGAAACAAGTGTCACTGTTGTATTCCGATGACTACAACTGACATCAAAAACTATTTTTGGGTGAGATACAGCATAGTATACGATTCTAGAAATCATGATGAACATAATGTAACTTTTTTCAAAAAGAGCAATCCCCAACAAATTCTTTAAACCATTCTGTTTTCATAGATCAGTACTAAATAAGTTTTCCTGGCCACCACAAAATGTCCCCAGAAGCCAAAGGTAAAGGTTCACTACACTTATAAGCTCCCTCAACTCCCCTCCCTAAAATACACTTAAAGTTCAGATAAGAAGTCACTCAGAATCCGGACAACTATGGGCAGCCAAACACAATCCAAGTACTGTAAGCACATGCAAAAAAAAGATTTACAGAAAAGATAAATTAAGGGTTCTTTTTGATTTTACAAGAGAATCCACAGAAGCTTTCGCAATTTTAAAGGATGTTTAAAGGGCTTACACTTTTCCTAATTACTGAATAAAAGAGAGAGGCATTTCTATTTTCCAACTCCCTAATAAGAACAAAAATTTCAGTATTCGACAATCTCCAACAGGCCCTCATTTTTTAAAATCCACAATCTGAATCTCGGAAGGAGGCAGTCTAAATTCCAGCACCTTTTTCTCAAGCCAGCAATCCCTTTTCCTCATCCTTACAGGCTAAGAAATAAGCATTCTTTTTTGATTCAAACTAACCCACGGGGGCTTGGAAAAGGGCAAAGCCGACTGAAACAATGCCACCAGAACTTGGACCCGGAAACGAGCGCCGAGAAGCACGAGACAATACCACAGCGTTGCGTTCTGCAAAATGTGTTTCATTCTCTTCACTGCCGGCCCCCATCAACTCGCAACAAAAGCCACAGAGATTGGGAGAGGGCAGTACAGTACTGGTATTGGATTGTCAGAGCAATTAACTTAATTGCTCTAAGGACCGGAGACAGACTCAGGCCACAAAGGTAAAAAGAAAGAGCAGATACTGCTACGAAGTGACCCCCAGACTGAAACTTGAGCAGTGTAGTAAAACAGGTGTGCAGTTCGGCTTCCCGGGGACTCTTGGAAAACGCAGACCGCTGCGATCAACAGCCGGGCGGCCGTCCGCTCCTGGGGGACAGACCCGAGTCCGCAGCCGAGGGGGGCTGCGGGGCGTGGCCGATTTCCCTCCGCTATCCAGTGGGAGCCGGGAGGGGGCGCACGCTCTTTTTACCCCATCCCTCCATACCCTGGAGCCTGGGTATGCGGTTGCGGGTGAAAACAAGCCTAAGCAAACTAGAGGGAAAATCCCTCAAAAATGATGGCTCCAAAAAAAAAAAAAAAAAAAAAAATTGATGACTCAAAACGGTACGCATGGTTTCTTTCTTTTATTTTTCTGTACTTTGAGACGCATGGCTTCTTTCCTTTATTTTTTTGTACTTTGAGAAATTCCTTTAATGAAAGAAACGTATTACTCTAAAAAAAGAAAGCTCAAAACGTATTACTTAGAAAACAAAAGTGTCAGTGTTGCCTTCAAACGACTACCTTGATATCAAACACTAATTTTGGCTGAAATACGGCATATTATGCAATTCTACGGTGTAATTTTTTAAAAGAGAAATCTTTAGAAAGAGCTTGAGTTCATCCGAGCTATTTCATTGACTTAAAGCGAAACTTAAGCTCTCTGGCGACCCCTCCTCACCCCACCCCCACCCCAATACCCCGCAGTGCAACGATTATTTACATAATCGGGATCTCCTAAGACCCGCCCGGGCCGCGCCGCGTCCACGGAGCCTGTCCAGATCCGAGAAGAGTTACTGGGATAGCGAAGTCGAGTGACAAGTGCCCGTGAGGCGTTCCACTGCTAGCCGACTGGCTGGGCGCCTCCGCAAACACAACTTGCTTAGCGCTAAAGACGAGACGACTGGAGAGTGACAGTCACCGGGTGGAGTGGGGTGCGGGGTCCAAACCCCGCGACGCGACGATGGCTCGGACCCTGCCGACCCGCCCGCCCCTGCCTACCCACCCACTGCCAATTGAGCCTGAGCACAGAAAGGGGCGGGGATCCCAGGAAGAGCTCACCGCTTCAGCGAGTCCGCGACCGGCGGCGCCTCAGCAGTAGCGGAGACGTAGCTGGGCACCGCGGCCCCAGCTGCCGCCCGGGTTGTAGCCCCGGCAGGAACGCTGTGCCGGGGCATTGCCGGAGGCGCTCCTGCAGCGTCCGCGCAGCTCTCCGCGCTCCGCGCACGCCTCCCCTTTGGCCACAGGGCGCAGGGAACCGCGCGGCGGAGCCGCTCACCCCCGAGGGCGCCCAATGGGCGCGGAGCGCAGGAAGCCAGGGGCGGGGCAGAGCGGCCCAGGCTTCCCAGCGACACCGCGGGCTCCGAGGTTTTCCCTGCCGGCCAAGAGGCGTCCAGGTTTCCACTTGACCCGGCTTGGAATAGTGGGTTTTAGATCTGTGAATGTCTAAGAAGTGCGGGACACGTTTCTGATTTTGCGGGGTCTCTTTCTTTCCCTTTTTAGATAAACATTTCTTCATGTGCTGTTTATAGAACACCTGTCGAGGCCCAGCCCCAGTGCTTGCGGACGCATGACAATGGGAAACAGCCCCTACGTTAGAGGGTCTCCCAGGCAGTCGGGTGCAGAAGGAAACAGGCAACTAGGGGAGCCCGCATGGGGTGCATTCCAATATCAAAAGTCATGTTTTGCAATGGAGGAGAAGAGAGCATGGGGAGATTTAGGCCAGGTGAGAGCTAAAGGGCATGATACCCTGGAATTCTAGTGGCCATGATTCACAGTGGAGAACAGTCCACGCATCATTTTCTTTTTCTTTATTCCTTAAAGACGACTAGATAGTATATGTGACAGTTAATTTTTCAATAGCGTCAAAAATATATGATATGCAATGAAAGGAAAGTTTCCATCTTTTCAGAGACACTCTGTGATATATATATATATATATATATATATATACACATATACTCATTACTCTTCCCTCAGTCTTTCTCCCTCTCTCTCTCTCTCTCTCACACACACACACACATACACACACACACTGTACTCTACACAGTTTTGCCACCTTGCTTTTTCTTCACTTACCACTATATCTTGGACAACTTTCATTGTTTTTAATGATTGCACAGTATTCCATCAAATTGTTGTTTCAATTATGCTCCTACAGCAATTTATCAGGGCACCTGTTTCATCACATCTCTTTGTACAGTATTTATCAAACTTAATTTTTTGAAATTTCCTTTCTGTAAACATTCTGTTTGTATCCTTTGCCCGTTTTTCTATTCAATAATGTTAGTCTTCTTTCTTAATTGTTGGAAATATATATATTTGGAGATAGGGCCTTTAGAGAGGTAACTAAGGTGACATGAGGTCATGAGGGTGGGGACCTAACCTAACCAAACCCTGGTGTCCTTGTAAAAAGAGGAGGAGACACCAGGGATATGCATGTAAACAGAATAGGTCATGTGAGGACACAGCAAGAATGTGACCATTTCCAAGCCAAGGAGAGAGACTACAGGATAAACCAAACCTGCTGATACCTTGTTCTGGGACTTCCAGCCTCCAGAACTGTGAGAAAGTAAGTTTCTGTTGTTTCAGCCACCCTGTCTGTGACGTTTTGTTTTGGCAGCCCTAGTAAACTAATACAGCAAGAATGTGGAGAAACTAGAACCCTTTTATTTATTTATTTTAATTTATTATTTTTTTTACACATACTGGATTTGATTTTTTTTTTTTTTTTTTTTGGCTGCATTGGGTCTTCGTTGCTGTGCGTGGGCTTTCTGTAGTTGTGGTGAGTGGGGGCTACTCTTCGCTGCGGTGCACAGGCTTCTCATTGCGGTGGCTTCTCTTGTTGTGGAGCACGGGCTCTAGGCGCACGGGCTACAGTACTTGTGGTACGTGGGCTCAGTAGTTGTGGCTCATGGGTTCTAGAGCACAGGCTCAGTAGTTGTGGCGCACGGGCTTAGTTGCTCTGCAGCATGTGGGATCTTCCCGGACCAGGGCTCGAACCCGTGTCCCCTGCATTGGCAGGCAGATTCTTAACCACTGTGCCACCAGGGAAGTTCCCTAGAACCTTTTTACACTGCTGGTGGGAATGTAAAATGGTGCATCCACTTTGGAAAACAGTCAAAGAGTTAAACATAGAGTTACCAGCAATTGCACTCCTGTGTATATACTCCCAAATAAATGTACGCACAAAAACTTGTACATGAATGTTTATAGCAACATTATTCATAGTAGACAAAAAGTAGAGACAACCCACATGCCTGTCAATTGGTGAATGGATAAAGAAATATGATATGTTCATGTAATGGAATATTATTCTTCGATAAATGAAGGACTAATACATGCTACAACATGGAAACACCTTGAGAACATTATGTTAAGTGAAAGAAGCCAGTCACTAAGGACCACATATTATATGATTCCATTTATATGAAATATCCAAAAATAGACAAATCTATAGAAACAGAAAGATTAGTGGTTGCCCAGGGCTGGAGGTGCATGAAGGGATTGGGGATAATGGCCAGAGGTACAGGGTTTCTTTGTGGGGTAATGAAATGTTCTAAAATTTATTGTGGTGATGGTTTCATAGCTCTATTTGAATATACTAAAATTCATTGAATTATATACTTTGAATGGATGAATTATACGGTATGTGAATTATATCTCAAAAAAAGTGTTAAAAACAGAACCAATACACAGACTTCACTAAACAAGAGGTCACAGTATGTGACCAAATATTTCATACATGAAGAAACTCAGAGAAGTTAATCTTGGGGAAATGATTAGCCTTACTGCAAGGCTAATTGAAAATACAAAGGAGAATATTGGCAGAGCTAAGAAAAATGGCTAAACTCCTAAACTGATAAAATTATTTACTAGGACAACTGTTTTTGAAAGTACTGAGGCAAAACACAAGACCTATGAAATTATTCATATTTGTTCCATAATCCCCATTTGGGGATACCTCAAAATAATCCAAATGAGAAAAATCAATTTTCACTAAATGTTTATAGCAATACTATTCATGATGCAAGACAAAATAAAACTGGAAATAACGCAAATACATGATATTTGGAATGTTTAGTAAAGTAGCAAACATGGACTGCATTATAAAATGGGAAAAAGTACATGCAAAATAATGGGAAAGTAGAATACAAATTAGTTTCTAAACTCTAATGACTGTACATAAATACATGTACACTGTTGAGTATAAAGAGGAGGAAATTTAGTAATAAATGGGACCAGAATTCTTCTTAGGAAAAAACAAAACAAAACTGTGTTTGGGAAAATATCCTGATAAGCTGTTTCTGGTATAAGGTGAGACTCTGAAAACATGGGTATGGGCAGAAGCCCTAGCAACACAAGAAAAGCTGCTCTGCCTGGAAACATGGGGGGAATTTATTTTTGCTCCTGTGAGAGAGCGAGAGAGGAGGGAGAAGAGATGGGCCAAGCAAGGGAGGGATGGGAGAGAGGATTTGAGAGGAGGAAAAGTCTGGATTGCTGCATTGACTAAAGGTTGGTGGGAAGCCTCTGGTGACTGGGTGGGAAATGGGACTTTTAAAGGAATAGGAGTGTCTAATATATAAATTTTAAGTTGTTTTCTCAAATCTGAAAACCTCACTAAAGCTCTGTGTGAATGGAGTTTTGTAGAAACTGAGGAAGAGACTGACTTTGAGGCAGTTGGAACAGTGAAAGGACAGCACCATTGGATACAGGGGCTCAGGGCCAGGGAAGGTAGAAGAAAGTGAGTCTCTCGGAAATTATCGGTAATCTTGGGAATGGCTCTACATGCCCAGATTGGATGTTTGGGAAGACCTTATTTAGATTACAGAGGGAAGGGAAGCTCTACCTGACATGTGCCTTACATAAGGATGAGAAGATAACATGAAGTAAATGTAGGTGTTTTACGTTTAGGAGAGGCTTAAATGTATGAATTTAAAAAGAAAAAATTCTCATCTGTTCTAACAATATTGATCCTCATCCACTGACTAAAACAGAATGAATGGATCATGGCTAAGCCCCTGCCACGGCAAAATCCAGTGGAAGTGACGTTCAGGTACACTGTGGATAATGGCTGGGGGGAATGGAAATGAATAGGTAAGATGGAAAAATGAACATCCATTCTCTCTTGGCAGCAGGACTGGAAGGAATGTAGTTGGGCTGTCCAATTTTAGAAAAATTGTTCTGTGTGTTTGTTGAAGTGCTATTAGAGCAAAAACATGATCAAATGTTCAAGAACTGGTCTGTGAGAAAAGTTCACGGAGAAAAGAATTAATATTGTAAATGACTGTCAGTGAGCACATTGACGTTCTTAATTGCCCAACTCCAGAATTCATCGTTTCCACTGACTTAGCCAGAGGAGGGTTACTAACCAGCCCAAATTGACAGCTAGATGGCAGGTCTGTGGCACAAGGCCTAGAAGTGATTTTGCCAAGGTTATAGAGCAAGCCAGAGGGTGAGCTGAAAATAGAACTGTACCTCACGCTCCCATGCAAGCTATATGATAACTTGTGTACTGTCAGCAAAGAGTTAAGGAATGAATGTCCTGGCGAGGTTAGCATAGTTTTATGGCTAAAGGAGTCTTGCTCAACAATTGCAAATGTAACTTGACAATGGTGAATGACCTACCTAATCCTATAAACAGTAACAACCTGAGCACTTAAGTAAAAATTTCAGGAAAAAAAAAATTTTCTCTCTGACGATTGCAAAATTTTTTGAATGCACAGCTCCACCATCAGGAAGCCGCCACTTGTACAATGCTTAAACTGCAGAGACCGTCACCTTTGATCCTCCTCTCAAGACTAAACTTCCAAATAACGACTCTCAGCACTGTAATACCAGCAAGCTTACGGGATCTTGCGAAAGAGTGTAAACATTTTCATAAGCGTAGGATTGTCTGGAGACAGATAACTTGCTGTAAGTTTACTTACTGAATTAACAGAACTGGAAATTAGAATGGGACAGTCAGATAGTTAGAGCTCCAAGGCTCAGCCATTAAGTTTATGTCTCTAGATACTCAGGCCATGGAGGAATTGCTCAGCTAGCTGCCATGCTCATATTTCTAGGCAAACAACAAAAGCTGGTACCACTGGTTAGGTGACTGTTCTCTAGGGTAGATTCTTATATTGCACTGATCTAGTCACCAGAAAACTTCAAAAATTTATGTTTCAGGAGTGTTGTTAATCCCACTCCCACTTTTCAGAAAGAGTTCTTTGTGATGATTGCTGTGTAAAGTGGGTTAATACTTTCGGTCCAGCTCTAAGTGCCAATGTCACAAACAGTCCCAGACTATGGATTTCTTGACTGCTAGTTTCTTCCCCTTCATATAAGAGGCTGCGCTATTACTGCTTCTGCTCAGTTCTTCAGTTGTACCTTCTACAAGACCCTGACCAGAAGAAACATAAAATCGCAGCGTACAGTAGAAGAAAGGAAGTGATAGGTCCAGCAACTATTTCTCAGAGAGCTCTCACTTCACTGGTAAGCGTGGCGGAAGCCAATCCCCTTTCAATAGCATAGCGTCATATTTGAAAGCATCTTACAGAGGCTCCATAAAAAACAGGAACAGGGGCTTACCTGATGGCGCAGTGGTTGAGAGTCCGCCTGCCGATGCAGGGGACGCGGGTTCGGGCCCCGGCCAGGGAGGATCCCACATGCCGCGGAGCGGCTGGGCCCGTGAGCCATGGCTGCTGAGCCTGCGCGTCCGGAGCCTGTGCTCCGCAATGGGAGAGGCCACAACAGTGAGAGGCCCGCGTAATGCAAAAAAAAAAAAAAAAGCAGGAACAATGGAACTACATGGATAAAATATATATCAAAATATCCACCAATAAAATCAGGGTTATTAGAAATGTTACCTTTTGCAGGCAATATTTTATTAATAGGTTAATAACTCAATTATTGTGAGGTGAAGAAATAATCCAGACATTCAGGTTTGCATGAAGTTTTTTGCTCCTTCAGCCTCTTTTAGCATAAATATTTTGGCTGCTACCATTTTTTCCCCTTTTAAGCAGCACAGTGACATAGGTTAGGACATTTCTGAGTTAAATACATATAAATACACAGGTTAAGTACATTTGGGGTGGGAAGTAGATCTAGCTTAATTCAGAATGCTTTTGAGCATTCTCAGCCATTCTGTCTGAATTCTGGCAATATTCAGGATTTGCCTCTGTTCACCAAAACATAGGCTCTGTTTCACAAAGAAGGTAAAAAATGTGAGAAACTCCAAGGGGTCAGCAGTGTGTCTGGGTTGCTCCTCTGCTCATTTCCACTCCTCCCTTCCCACTTTGACCCATGCTGTTTTACAGTCCTGTTTTATTTTGAACCCTGGTTCAGCAATTTCTGTCTGCACAGTTCCAACATATGGACTATTTTAATTGATTCACGTATTCGTCCATCCATCTATTCACCAACAGTTTTGTCACTTTAAGGAACATAAGCATTCCCTGCCCTTAATAAGGCTTCAGTTGAATAAGGGAGATAGCCAAATGACAAGGTAAGAATATGTGAAATGGACCGAGCAACCAAGGGAACCTGTTGTTTGTTCTCGCTCCCCGCTGCTGCAACAGGGGCCCCAATAAAGCCTTGCCTGAATTTCTTGTCTGGCCTCTGGTCAATTTCTATTGATTGGGGAAGGCCAAGAACCCTTGTCGGTATCAGATTTATGGTGCCTAATGTGGGGCTGTTGTCCCCTTTTGGGGAGAGGATCTGGGCATCTCCAGGACCACTGAATGCAGCTTCCCCAAGGGTGACAAGCGGCAGCCTGAGCCTCTTGTTTCAGCATCACCGCGTTTGGTTAGTCTGCCTTCCTGGCCCCTGGGGGCCTCAGTACCCTCATTCAGGCAATGCTTTTCCCCTCTCCTTTGTCCTTTTCCCTCTCCTGATATCTCTCTGCTTCTCCTCTCTCTATCCTCTCCTACTTCTGCCCTCTCCTTCCGGGAGAGTGGACATCGTGCAGCTACAGCATCACTCCTCTCAGCTTGTGAGACCATGCTCCCTCTGGCCAGCAATGGCTCACCTTGACGGGTGACAGGCAGAGCTGGGAGAGGCTCGCCTCATACCATGCAGACCCTGGTCCAGCAGGCTCTCCCTGATAGGAGATTTATGAGAGTGATAGAGGTTTAAACCTCATATCTTGTAGTGGCTGGAAGTCCTATCGTCCCAGTAGCCTCACCTTTATTTTCCTGCTGTCTCTTTCTCTTTTTCAGTCTTATCTGTCCCTCCTCCCTTTACCTCTCCCTTGATCCTTTTTTTAAAAATTTTTTATTTATTTTTTATTTTTATTTTTGGCTGCGTTGGGTCTTCGTTGCTGTGTGCGGGCTTTCTCTGGTTGCAGTGAGCAGGGCTACTCTTCGTTGTGGTGCGCGGGCTTCTCATTGCAGTGGCTTCTCTTGTTGCAGAGCACGGGCTCTAGGCACGTGGGCTTCAGTAGTTATGGCACGTGGAGTCAGTTGTTGTGGCTCGCGGGCTCTAGAGCGCAGCCTCAGTAGTGGCACACGGGCTTAGTTGCTCCACAGCATGTGGGATCTTCCAGGACCAGGGCTCGAACCCGTGTCCCCTGCATTGGCAGGATGATTCTTAATCACTGAGCCACCAGGGAAGCCCTCCCTTGATCCTTATACCTGCACTGCCATCCCCTTTATCCTGAAAACTTCTTGTTTGTGTCTTTAAGTTTTTGTGGTTGGTATCTTTGTTTTAGGTAGTTTTGTCTGTCCAACTGCTCCTGCAAGTCTCTGCCAAAATGGTGGGCATGGTGGAGTATTTAAACCTTGAAATATAAATGTAGCCCACACTGCCTGAAGCTCCAACCTTGAGTTACTTGGTGGGATTTTAAAGAACAAACAAGGGATTTCCTGGTGGTGCAGTGGTTGAGAGTCTGCCTGCCGATGCAGGAGACGTGGGTTCGTGTCCCGGTCTGGAAAGATTCCTACATGCTGCGGAGCGGCTGGGCCCATGAGCCATGGCCGCTGAGCCTGCGCTTGAACAAACAAAAAAAGACAGGAGCTTGCATTTTTCCCTCCTCTGCTTTTGCAATATAACTATGCTACCTGGGCTCGAGGGGCTTGCATCTCTTTCCTCTGCTTTTGCAATGTAACTATTGTGCCTGGGTTGGAAGAGCTTGCATCTCTCTTCTCTGCCTTTGCAGTGTAACTATTCTGCCTGGGCTCTCAGGAGCTACCTGATTCATCTGTAGTCCCCCAGACTGAAGAAAAAAAAAAAGAGCCATTTTAAATTCAAGCAGGAAAACTATGAGGTCTCTGGTTCTGTCTATCTTCATATAAAATTAACTTGTAAATGAGCTGTATTTAATTTGCTTAAAGGAAATCAAGCACTTATATACATTCTCAGAAACATAAAAGAGGCTCACCAGAATACATTTCGGGTTCATGTGATCTGGGAAATACTCAATATTGAATTAATACCTGGTATTAAAGCTAACTTAAGCTTGTGGGTTTAATTAATACAGACCTGTCTTTAGAGCCATCAACATTAAGTATAATACTTTTATTGTACCTAGGGTTACTGAAGTCAGTAAGTGCATATTGTTTTTGTTATGAAATTTGTCAACAAGGGAAATTACCTGATATGATTAACTTATTAAGTAAATGTAACTGGGATAAAACTTTTTGGTAAACTCTATAGGAATAATTATATTTTGGAAACGTCCATCTAAAACAGTCCCTCCAAATTTTTGTAACTTTAAATTAAGTTAAATGATAGGAAGTCATTGAATATCCAGACCATTTCAAATAAGATAAGATGTTGAGAACATTAATTGCTAAACAGGTCTAAATTTACCTACTTTTGTCTTCTTGTGAGAGGGAAACTAAAGCTCTTTGTTGCCACCTTGAGATGTTCTCTACCGATCTATAGAATGCTAATGAAAAAGACAGTTCATGGTTGCTTAAGGAAAGTAGGATGTGTCAGAAAAGAAGGTATGAGGAATGGAAATATATTTTGTTGAAGGGAAAAAAAAGGTGATTTTGTCCAAAAGCTGGCTGTTTCTAAATGGAAAGAATGAGGGATAAAGTATGGCGACAGAAAGTTGCAGAAAGTTTGCAGAAAAGGAACATTGAGAAATTTTGTATGTGAATTTTGTATGTGGTCAGGATTTTCTAAGGTTGGATTAAATTTAATTAGGTAAATGGATTTTATTAAGAGTAGGCTGATGCAAGACGGGATTTGGTTTCTCTCTCTCATAAGAGAACAAAGTTTTCCTGGAATGCCGCTTTTGATATCAGATTGTGCGAGTTTCTGTACCTTTAAGTGATCTGTTTTTATTTTTGAAATCTTTTTTTTTTTTCACCTTAGCTCAAGGAATAATTGCTTCACAGCGACTTATGATTCTGACCAGGTGTTTTAAAACTTTTTGAGATTTTTGACAGACTTCCCAAATATCAAATTCTAATTGAAATTCTTTTGACTTCCAGCTAAATTTGGGGTGCTTCAAGGGGCCCCTGGAATATCCCAAAGAGAGACCCTAACCTAACTGGGTTCATTTGGTATGTTAAATTGTATGGGACACTATATATATAATTATATGGGACCAGCTTGCCAGGGACCAATCCCAACATTTTGTTATGGGTGGAGATGCAGTCCCAAATCAGAAGCCCTGTTGGAATTATAATTCCTGAGAGGGAACAGAAGTCAGGAAGCACATGATCCAATGTGTATTAGAAGGGATGAGAAAGTGTATCAAAAAGCCAGTTAACTATGAAAAGGTTAAAGGAGTAACCCAAGAAGTAAAAGAAAATCCAACCCTCTTTTTTTTTTTTTTTTTTGCGGTACGCGGGCCTCTCACTGTCGTGGCCTCTCCCGTTGTGGAGCGCAGGCTCCGGACGCGCAGGCTCAGCGGCCATGGCTCATGGGCCCAGCTGCTCCGCAGCATGTGGGATCTTCCCGGACTGGGGCACGAACCCGTGTCCCCTGCATTGGCAGGCAGACTCTCAACCACTGCGCCACCAGGGAAGCCCAGAAAGAGGACTTTTAAATCCAAAAAAGTCCCCTGTAAAATATGGGGCTAAGAGTTTACATCGCATAGAAGCGGCTCAAAAACCAAAACTAGTAGCAGTCATTTACTACCACGGGCATCAAAAGGAAAATTCTCAAATTACCCAAGGGAACAACAGGGCAGATCGGGAGGTAAAGAAAGCAGCCCTTATGCCCATACCAAGTAGAAACCAACATTGAGAAAATTCAACAGCAAGCCACTTGGCTTCAGCAGACAAGTAACCACCAATTCTTGCTATTCAATATGGGCGGGGAAATTGAAAACTCGTTCTCCAGTTTGTTCTCTTGGATACCACAAGGTATAAAAACTTTCAGGCAGGAGGTTTTCATTTTCTTCTAACCCTTTTCTTTTCAGTCATACTGATTTACGCCATATTTCACCTAGTACTCCACTGTCTTTCCTACTGTTGTAAACCTGTGAGTAAGACTTTTCGGTCCAAGAAGGAGACCTGGGACCAACAGGTCCAGACCGTCCGTTCTAAAAATTGAGAAACATGTGAAACTTTAGCCCCGAGGTTAACAAAAATATACACCCAAGCAGAATGGCTTTTTGGCAGGGGCAACATCGCCCCCTGTCTGGTCAACAATTAAGGAAGCCCTCCCAGGGCTTCCCTGGTGGCGCAGTGGTTGGGAGTCCGCCTGCCGATGCAGGGGACATGGGTTCGTGCCCCGGTTCGGGAAGATCCCACATGCCGCGGAGCGGCTGGGCCCGTGAGCCATGGCCGCCGAGCCTGCGCGTCCGGAGCCTGTGCTCCACAACGGGAGGGGCCACAGCAGTGAGAGGCCCGCATACCGCAAAAAAAAAAAAAAAAAAAAAAAAAAAAAGGAAGCCCTCCCAGAGTTAACCTGGTTGCTTCCCTTTCTAGGCCCTTTAATAGCTATTGTTGTTGTTCTCCTTTTTAGCCCGTTTGTTTAACCTTTTGATTAAGTTCGTGTCTTTTAGACTCCAACAGTTTGAAGTAAGGCTCATGATGGCTCAAGGAGTTCAACCCAGGTCCCTACAGGTCCTTGGAACAGTCAGCAAGGGACTTCTACACCTCCAGGGTAGGCTAGGATCTGTGGCCCCTGTCCAGCAGGAAGAAGTTTCAGAAGAGACCTTCAGCCTTTACCCCTTAAGAATAAATGTGACGGGAATAAAGACACAGACCTACTAGAGAATGGACTTGAGGATACAGGGAGGGGGAAGGGTAAACTGTGACAAAGTGAGAGAGTGGCATGGACATATATACACTACCAAACGTAAAATAGATAGCTAGTGGGAAGCAGCCGCATAGCACAGGGAGATCAGCTCGGTGCTTTGTGACCACCTAGAGGGGTGGGATAGGGAGGGTGGAAGGGAGATGCAAGAGGGAGGGAATATGTGGACATATGTATATGTATAACTGATTCACTTTGTTATAAAGCAGAAACTAACACACCACTGTAAAACAATTATACTCCAATAAAGATGTTAAAAAAAAAAAAAAAGAATAAGTGTGTAGGAACTTCCCTGGTGGTCCAGTGGTTAAGACTCCACGCTCCCAATGCAGGCGGCCCGGGTTCGATCCCTGGTCAGGGAGCTAGATCCCCCATGCCGCAAGTAAGACCCAGTACAGCCAAATAATAAATAAATCAATAGATAAATAAATAAATAAATACTTTAAAAGAAAAAGAATAAGCGTGTAGAGCCTCTCAGCAGGGAGTGAGACAGGCTGGGACCCGGGACCCTTTGCTGCAGTGCTGCAATGCTTGCACGTGCTGTCCTCGAGCAACAGAATACAAAGAAACTGTATGGGACTAAAAACACCTGCATGCATGTGCAGTTGGAGCAAATTCTGGACAAAAGATACAAAGAGATCAAAAACCCAACTACTGCTTTTGAAGAGCCGGGAGAAAAAGCAGGGAACTCGGCGTGCCCCCTGCACACAACACCACCTAAGAGGTGGGGAAAACACCTAAGCCACCCCTCCGGCCTGACCCCTGGACACACTCCTATCCTCACCCCATGTAAGGAATAAGCTCACCCCCCACCCCACCCCCGCCTCAGGGGAACCTGTTGTTTGTTGTTGCTCCCCGCTGCTGCAGCAGGGGCTGCCTGAAAAGAAGAAGCAAAAAAAAAGAATATATGAAATAAGTGCTAGAGGTAAGCTGTGGGGTCAGAAAGACTTAAGTTCACATCCAGCTCTGCCATTTACGAACTGAGTGACCTTGATTATTGTTATTGAACCTCATTGAGTTTCAGTTGCATTATCTGGGAAAATGAGTGAGGCAGCTATGTCTGAAGACAGCCCTCAGTGATCCTGCTATTCATGCCCTTGTGTATCTCCTTCTCTTGAATGAAAGCTGGACCTAGTGACTTGCTTCTAACAAATAGAATACTGCAAACATTTTTTCCATGATGGGGATTCAAAAAACAGACTTTCATCTTACTGGATTTTTCTCTATTGCCTCCTTAGCTTGCATGCTTTAATGAAGCCAAGCTTCCACGTCAGAGAGCCCCACGTGGCAGAGAACTAAGGGAGGCCTCCAGCCAAAAGCCAGTGAGGAACTAAATCCAGCCAACAACCATGTGAGTCAGCCTGGAAGCAAATCATTTCCCTCTTGATGCTTGTGATGACCGTAGCCCTATTCGATACCTTGACTGCAGCCTGTGAAGCAGGGGACTCAGCTAAGCCCGCCCAGACTCCTAACCCACAGAAACTATGAGACAATAAATGTTGTTGAAAGCCACTAAGTTTTTGGGGTAATTTGTTACCACAAATCTTGATGATGATGATGATGACGACAAGAGGGGATCCAAACTGAGCCGAAATGAAGATTCAGAACCTGACCGGAATGCTACTAATGTGAAGAAGATATTTTTAGTGCTTGAGCCCCTGAGGAGTACAAGAGAGATGAAAGGTATGGAGATCAGGGTATCATGTTTCTCATTCAGACCCAGACTGTGTCTGACTCTGAGAGAAAGGGGCTTGTGAAAAAACTAAAATGGCAGGTTTGTGGGAGTGGGCAAACAAGAAATGGTGCTTGGGGGCCCAGGTGACACAGTTTAGCGAGGAATTGCGGAGAGGGTCATTCTCCTGCTCCTGCTTAGATTGGACTGCGGCTCCAGCTGTAAAGTGAGAACTGAAGGGATAGTGCAGTTGTTTGACTCAAGGATTTCCTGCCTTGGGAGCATGGCGGAGCAGCACCCTTGGCAGGCAGGAAGGGTTCTCATGGAGGACACTGGCCACAGTGGAGGTGACAAGGCCCTCCAACCTCTGCTGAGATTGGTGCATAGCTATTTCTGTGTTTGTGAACAATAAGAAAGAGACTGGGGGCTTCCCTGGTGGCGCAGTGGTTGAGAATCTGCCTGCTAATGCAGGGGACACGGGTTTGGGCCCTGGTCTGGGAGGATCCCACATGCCGCGGAGCAACTAGGCCCGTGAGCCACAACTACTGAGCCTGTGCGTCTGGAGCCTGTGCTCCCCAACAAGAGAGGCCGCGATAGTGAGAGGCCCGTGCACCGCGATGAAGAGTGGCCCCCACTTGCCACAACTAGAGAAAGCCCTCGCACAGAAATGAAGACCCAACACAGCAAAAATAAATAAATAAAAATTAATAAACTCTTACCCCCAACATCTTCTTTAAAAAAAATAAAAAGAGAGAGACTGGGGAAGGAGTATAAGCACACTTGATTCTGGGCAGCTTCTGAGAAGGGCAGCTGAGGACCTGTACCACCTTAAGCCAATGAAATTTGGGTTATAGGTGTAATAAAGGACGAGCAGAGTTCTGACAGGCAAAGAAAAGTAAACAGACATTCTAAACTGAGAGAACAGTACAAGGAACAATTCAGAGCTCTGAACATAAATCATTTCTTAGGGGAAAGCAAGTAGTCTTGTGTGACAGGACAGGAGTACAAACTAGTTAATATTTCCTACTCTGATTCTGATTTAGTCCCTAGAGCAATGATTCTCAAACTTTTTGTGTCAGTTTCCCTTTACACTCAAAAATTATTGGTGACCTTGGGGACTTCCCCAGCAGTCCAGTGGTTAAGACTCTGGCTTCCACTGCAGGGGGTGTGGGTTCGATCCCTGGTCGGGGAACTAAGATCCTGCATGCTGCATTGTGTGGCTAAAAAAAAAATTATTGGTGACTTCAAAGAGCTTTTGTCTATGTGGATAACACCTTTTGAATATTTACTGTATTAGAAATTTAAATGGATAAATTTTTAAGTGTTTAGTTTGAAATTATCTAAAATAACAATAAAAATATGTTAACATAAGTAGCATATTTTTACGAAAATTGACTATATTTTCCACAACACGACAAAAACAAGTGAGAAGAGTGGCATTCTTTTTTATTTTTGAATATCTTTTGAATGTCTGCCTTAATAGATGACAGCTGGGTTTTCATATTTGTTTCTGCATCAATCTGTTACAATATCACACATCACATTGCCTCTGGAAAACTGTGAGAGAATGAGAGTGAAAAAGGCAAATCATGTTTTTGTATTATGAAAATAGTTTTGATCTCCCAGACTCTCTGAAAGAGTTTGAGGGACCCACAGAGGTCCCTGGGCCACACTTTGAAAATCACTGCCCTAGAGCTTTTCCTGAGAGAAAAAGCCAGAATTTACAAATATAGGAATAATGATGATAATAGTAATATTACCGATAGCTAACATTTATTGGGTGCTTTACTATGTGTTATTCTAAGCACTCACAAAAACCTAAGAAGTGGTTACCATCATACTTTCCACATATGGAAACTAAGGGCAAAGAAGTTAAGTAACTTGCCCAAGTTTATATAGCTAGTAAATGGTGGTGAAGCTGGGATACAAATGCAGGCAGCCCTGGCTCCAAAGCCTACCCTAACCACTGCACAATCCTGCCTCTGTAACGGACAAAGGCCTGCAGTGAAATGACAAAGGGTTGAGTCATCCCGTTCATCCACCCCTTCTCCCTCCTCTCCCTGCCATTTTCGATTTCAATGCTCTTTTCTCTTTCCCTGCCTGTTTAGGGAACTCTTGTTTCTTTTCATTCTGCAGTAAGTCCTTATCCATTTCCTGTTGTTCATTATTCCCACAACTCCACAGAAACTGCTCTCTCTTGAGGTACCATCGACCTTATAATTACCAGATTCAGTGGCCAATTTTCAGTCTTCATCCTCCTTGCTCTTTAAGATATGGGATATTATTTTATTTTATTTTTTTTATTATTATTATTTTTGCGGTACGCGGGCCTCTCACTGTTGTGGCCTCTCCCATTGCGGAACACAGGCTCCGGATGTGCAGGCTCAGCGGGGCTCACGGGCCCAGCCGCTCCGTGGCATGTGGGATCTTCCCGGACTGGGGCATGAACCCGTGTCCCCTGCGTCGGCAGGCGGACTCTCAACCAATGCGCCACCAGGGAAGCCCTGGGATATTATTGACCATTTTCTTTTATATTAAAATGTTCCCCTCTATTGGTTATTCTGACACCAGACACTTCTATTTCTTTTACCACTTATATAATAAAGAATTTTTAAAAATATTCTTTACAAGGTCCTCTTTCTTTTTTTTTTTTTTAACATCTTTATTGGGGTATAATTGCTTTACAATGGTGTGTTAGTTTCTGCTTTATAACAAAGTGAATCAGTCATACATAAACATATGTTCCCATATGTCTTCCCTCTTGCATCTCCCTCCCTCCCACTACAAGGTCCTCTTTCTTGGCCTGAACTGTAAATATCTTCATTCCTCAGTGTTCGGTCCTTGGCCCTTCTTTCTTCTCATTGTACAACTTCTCCAACTGCCACCTCATTCACCTCCATGGCTTTAATTACTAAATATATACTGTTGACACCCAAAGACATTATTTACAGCCCAGCCCTCTGTCATATGTCCAAATGATGCCTAGACATTCCTCAGACATCTCAAACTTAACCCATCCAAATCCTAACCATTATCTCTCCCTTCAAACTGGCTGCTTCCCCTGTGGTCTCCGACCTGGGGAGTTACACCACCATCTTCCGTGAGCCAAATGATCTAAAATGACAATAAAAATATATTAACATAAGTAGCATATTTTTATGAAAATTAACTATATTTTCCACAACACAACAAAAATAAGTGAGAAGAGTGGCATTCTTTTTTATTTTTGAAAATCTTCTTTTACCTCACCCTTAGGATCTGCCTCAGGGTCCAGTAGGTCCTGAAACAATTCTGAAACGTTCTAGCCCAGCCTCTCCTCTTCTCCCTCCTGGATAATTATACTGACCTCACTTTCTTCTAGTTCTGCTGTGGGCAGTTCATCCACAGCAGCCAGAGTTGCTGCTCCACGTGGCTCGAGGTACCATCACTCCATCGCAAGCTCTATTATTGGGGCTGGTTGGAGTCGTGCAGCACTGAGGCGTTGTATGCGATACTGTTGGAATGTGCCTTCTAAATCCCAGGTGTGACCATGTTACTCAATAGCCTGAAACCACTCCCATGATTCCCTGTTGCCTTCAGATTAAAGCCCAAACCCCGACAGTGTCCAGTTATTAAACTTACTGGTGTAAAACAATAACCATTTTGTTAGACTTGTGGATTCTGTGGGTCAGAGATTTTGGAAAGGAGGAACAGTTTGTCTCTGCATCTTGATGTCTAGGGCCTTACCTGGGGGTGTCTCCATGGGCAGTGACTGGGCTCATTCATTCACGTGTATGGTGCTTGGGCTGGGGAAGAAGATTAGGACTGATGACTAGAGCATCTAAGCCCAGCCTTGCCTCGTGCTTTGGTTTCCTCTTAGCTTGGCAGTCTCAGGGTAGGAAGATTTCTTACATCATTTCAGAGTTCCAAGTGCAAGTGCTTCCACAAGGTGGAAGGTACACAGCCATTCATGGCAGCCTCTGAATTCACACGGTGTCACTTCTACTACATTCTGTTGCTTATAAGCAAACTAGTCCAGATTCAAGGGGAGAGGACATAGACATCACCACTCAACTGGAAGAATGTCAGGTCACAGTGTAGATGAGCGTGTGAGATGGGAGATATTGTGGCCGTCGGTAGAAAATACAATCTGCCACACAAACTACACCAAAAGCTGCCCACAAGCCCAGTCACTTCATTGACTCATCTCATTCACCTCACACATCCGATCCAGCGGTGGATCCTGCCAGTTCTGCCTTAAAAATATATCCAGAATCCAGTTACTTCTCAGCATCTTCAGTGCTGCTACCTGGTTCAGGCCACCATCATCCCTTGTCTTACTAGTCTCCCTTGCATGCCTCTTGCTCCTCCTACAATTTATTTCCCACCCAGCAACTGAAGAAATCCTTTTAAAACGAGGTCAAATCACCTCGGAGTAAAAGCCAAAGTTCTTACAATGGCCTACAAGGTGCTACACGATCTACATTTCCACTTACCACCCTCACCTCATCGCTTACTACTCTCGCTCCTCTACTGCTTTCCAGCCATGTGGGCCTTTATTACCTTCCTGAAATGTGCCAGGCGTTTTTCCATCTCAGGACTTTTGTACTTTCTGTTCCTCCTAGTTAGAATGCTCTCTCCCCAATTATCTTTCACTTCCTTCAGATATTTGCTCATGTCACCTTTCGAGTGATAGCCTCCCTGTCCAGGGCCACTGCATATAGTTGGGCTCTGGCCAAAGGGACAAATAGGTCCTAAAATCCAGCCTCAGTACATGATACACAGGAGGCACTCAATAAATATTTGTTGAATAAATGGATGAATGAACAAAAGAACAAACTATTAAATCAGACACATATGACTCCTAATTCAGTATATATCCTTAAGGAGGAAGGGCCAATTCTTAACTTCATCTAGAGCACCTTCTCATGGTGTCAGGGCCTCCCATTATTATGCAGAGCTCTGTTGGTTTCTCTCCCCTTATTTGGCTTACAGATTGTGCTCGTTCTGGCTTGCTGAGAAAAAGAAGCCCGGTGCCTCTTTATGGCCTTTCCTCAGTTGCACAAAGCCTTGACTAAGGCTGTGGAGATTACTCTAACACTCTTAATGATTGAATTATATTCTTAACTCAAAACCACATCTTCAGGCTTCCCTGGTGGTGCAGTGGTTGAGAGTCTGCCTGCCGATGCAGGGGACACGGGTTCGTGCCCCGGTCCGGGAAGATCCCACATGCCGCGGAGCGGCTGGGCCCGTGAACCATGGCTGCTGAGCCTGCGCATCCAGAGCCTGTGCTCCGCAATGTGAGAGGCCACAACAGTGAGAGGCCCGCGTACCGCAAAAAAAAAAACACCAAAAATCTCCCCCAAAACCCCACTGCATCTTCTTTGGTTTCTACAAAGGAGCAGGAAAAGGGATTGTATTATCCTTGCTAAGAAACAAGATTATTCTAAACCATGCTATTGGGTCAACTGGTTAGCCATCTGGAAAAAAAATTTGTTGGATTTCCTACCTCTATTCCTAAATCAAATGGATAAATTCCAGGTTATTTTTGCACTTAAATGTAAAAAATTGAAACTAGTAAAAAAGAAAATACAGTGAATATATAGATGAGAGAGATGTTTCTAAGCATACAGCAAAACTCATAAATCATAAAGGAGAATAGATATGTTTGACTTACACTGGATTTTAAAAAGCTTCTATGTGGGCATTTAGGAATAAATACAGGTGAGGTAGATTATAAAGTAAAATAAGAGAATGATTAGCACAAAATTCTATATGATGATTACCTTTGGGGAGAAAGTTACCCAGCAACTTTGTTTCTATAAATTATCCTTTGGAATGAACAATACAAATTTCTAAAGATATATTTGCAAGAGTGTTAATACCAGTATTTTTATATCGGAAATAACACACAAAAGTTCATTAATAGGGAACTGATTAAGTAAATTATGACATACATACAAACACATATATTAAAGATGATGTTAGTCTAGATATATTAACGTGAAAAGATGCCCACAATATTTTTTCAAATGAAAAAAGGAAATTAGAGAACATCATGTGTACAGTGGTCCCATCTGTGTGTGTGTGTGTGTGTGTGTGTGTGTAAGTGTGCATGTAGTAAAACTGAGAGAGAGGTATTTAGAAGGAACTATTAATAGTGTTTATCCTTGGTATTTCTGGATACATTTGGCTTCATTTTCTTAGTTTTCTGAATCATTGGATGTTTATTAACATAACATACAATTTTCTCAGTAACAGTTTTTAAAATTTGAAAAATATTAAAATAATATTTTCATTAATTAAAAAATAATTAAATATATCTCATTCCTGTCCACCCAGGATTTCATATAGCCCGAGAAACGTAGCACTCCCTTCACTTTTCTCGTTCTCTACCTTGAACCCATGCTGCCCACCCCCACCCTCCCAAACACACACTTGTAAGTTTGGGCCACTGTGTTGCATCTTGTTTCTTCTGGTAGAACTACATAATTTCCTGCCCCATAACTAGAGCCATTCTGAAAACCCCAGTTGGCTGGACTCAGGGCATACTGCCCAATTTTTGCATCAGAAAGAATAATTGGGTGAAAGAAACAAATTATTCTAAAACATAGAGAATATTACTCAGCCATAAAAAGGAACAAAATTGGGTCATTTGTAGAGACATTGATGGAACTAGAGACTGTCATACAGAGTGAAGTAATCAGAAAGAGAAAAACAAATGTAGTATATTAATGCATATATGTGGAATCTAGAAAAATGATACAGATGAACCAGTTTGCAAGGCAGAAATAGAGACACAGATGTAGGGAACAAACATATGGACACCAATGGGGGAAAGCGGGGAGGGGCGTGGGGTGGGGTGGTGGCGGGTTGAACTGGGAGATTGAGATTGACATACATACACTAATATGTATAAAATGGATAACTAATAAGAACCTTCTGTATAAAAGAATAAAATAAAATTCAGAACAATAAAAATACGGCTTCCCTGGTGGCGCAGTGGTTGAGAGTCCTCCTGCCGATGCAGGGGACACGGGTTTGTGCCCTGGTCCGAGAAGATCCCACATGCCGCGGAGCGGCTAGGCCCGTGAGCCATGGCCGCTGGGCCTGCGCGTCCGGAGCCTGTGCTCTGCAACGGGAGAGGCCCCAGCAGTGAGAGGCCCGCGTACTGCAAAAAAAAAAAAAAAAAAAGAAACAATAAAAATAAAACATAGAGAATAGCACAGAAGGGAGTCTAACCCTACTAAATGTTAAAATGTACAATAGAGCAGCTATAGTCAAAATAACACAGTATCCTTCTGTAAATTGGACTGTGATGAATGGAACAGAAGTATGTCAAAATTTAGTACATAACAAAAAGAGACATCACTGAAATAACTGAATGAGGATTGCTTAATAAATGTTATCATGGTAAGTGGTTTATAGCCCAGAGTAACTTCCAGATGAATGAAAGAGTGAAATACAAAAAAGTAGTAAAATATATTAAAAAGCAATGAAATAAAAGAGAAATTCGCATCAGATCCTGGAAGGAAAATCCTTGTAAGCATTGATGCAATAGAATAAATCTGGCCAGCCAATCAACTCTATGAAATTAAAAAAATTTCACTCAGTGCAGAATGATATTACTAAATTGCTGTACTTGAAATATATGTGTAGCAAATATGACTAATAAGGAGTTAATATGTACACCAGTCATATCATTGGGTATATATTAAATACATCAAAACCTTAACACCTCTATAGATAAATATTTTAAAAACTATACACAGTGAAAAGATGAAGGAAAGATTTTTTTAAATTTTTATTGGAGTATAGTTGATTTACAATGTTGTGTTTGTTTCAGGTATACAGCAAAGTGAATCAGTTATACGTATACATATATCCACTCTTTTTTATTATTTTCCCATATAAGCCATTGCAGCGTATTGAGTAGAGTTCCCTGTGCTATACAGTAGGTCCTTATTAGTTATCTATTTTATAGTAGTAGTATATGTAGTATATAGTATAGTAGTGAGTATATGTCAATCCCAGTCTCCCAATTTATCCCTCCTCCCCTTCCCCTCTGGTAACCATGTTTGTTTTCTACATCTGTGACTCTATTTCTGTTTTGTAAATAATTCCCTTTGTACCATTTTTTTAGATTCCACATACAAGCGATATCATATAATATTTGTCTTTCTCTGTCTGACTTACTTCGCTCAGTATGACAATCTCTAGGTCCATCCATGTTACTGCAAATGGCATTATTTCATTCTTTTTTATGGCTGAGTAATATTCCACTGTATATATATGCACCACACCTCCTCTATCCATTCCTCTGTCGATGGACATTTAGCTTGCTTCCATGTCTTGGCTATTGTAAATAGTGCTTCAGGAACTTCCCTGGTGGCACAGTGGTTAAGAATCCACCTGCCAGTGCAGGGGACATGGTTCAATCCCTTGTCCAGGAAGATCCCACATGCCGCAGAGCAACTAAGCCCGTGTGCCATAGTTACTGAGCCTGCGCGCTAGAGCCTGCAAGCCACAACTACTGAGCCCACATGCCACAACTAATGAAGCCTGCACACTTAGAGCCTGTGCTCTGCAACAAGAGAAGCCACTGCAATGACAGGCCCATGCACCGCAATGAAGAGTAGTCCCCACTCACCATGACTAGAGAAAGCCCACGGACAGCAACAAAGACCCAATGCAGCCAAAACTAAATAAATAAAATAAATAAATTTATTTTAAAAAATAGTGCTGAAATGAACACTGGGGTGCATGTATCTTTTCGAATTATGGTTTTCTCTGGATATATGCCCAGGAGTGGGATTGCTGGATCATATTGTAGCTCTTTTTTTAGTTTTTTAAGGAACCCCCATAGTGTTCTCCATAATGGCTCTACCAATTTACATTCTCACCAACAGTGTAGTTGCCTTTCCTCCACACCCTCTCCAGCATTTATTATTTGTAGATTTTCAAAAATTTATTTATTTTATTTATTTTGTTTTGGCTGCACTGGATCTTCATTGCTGCACGCGGGCTTTCCCTAGTCGCAGTGAGCGGGGGATGCTCTTTGTTGCGATGTGCAGGCTTCTCATTGCGATGGCTTCTCTTGCTGCAGAGCACGGGCTATAGGTGCACAGGCTTCAGTAGTTGTGGCATGTGGGCTCAGTAGTTGTGCCTTGCGGACTCTAGAGCGCAGACTCAGTAGTTGTGGCACACGGGTTTAGTTGCTCCACGGCACGTGGGATCTTCCCAGACCAGGGCTCAAACACGTGTCCCCTGCATTGGCAGGTGGATTCTTAACCACTGCACCACCAGGGAAGTCCCTATTTGTAGATTTTTTGGTGATGGCCATTCTGACCGGTGTGAGGTGATACCTCATTGTAGTTTTGATTTGCACTTCTCTAATAATTAGTGTTGCTGAGCCTATTTTCGTGTGATTTTTGGCCATGTGTATGTCTTCTTTGGAGAAATTTCTATTTAGATCTTCTGCCCAGTTTTGTTGTTTGTTTGTTTTTTTGATATTGAGCTGTATGAACTGTTTGTATATTTTTTTAAATTATTTATTTTTGGCTGCATTAGGTCTTTGTTGCTGCACTCGGGCTTTCTCTAGTTGCAGCAAGTGGGGGCTACTCTTCATTGCGGTGCATGGGCTTCTCATTGTGGTGGCTTCTCTTGTTGCAGCACACGGGCTCTAAGCACGCAGGCTTCAGTAGTTGTGGCACGTGGGCTCAGTAGTTGCGGCACACGGGCCCTAGAGCTCCGGGGCTTCAGTAGTTGCAGTGCATGGGCTTAGTAGTTGCAGCACACAGGCTCTAGGGTATGCACACTTCAGTAGTTGTGGCATGTGGGCTCAGCAGTTGTGGCTTATGGGCTGTAGAGCGCAGGCTCAGTAGTTGTGGCCCACAGGCTTAGTTGCTCCGCAGCATGTGGGATCTTCCCGAACCATGGATAGAACCTGTGTCCCCTGCATTGGCAGGTGGATTCTTTTTTTTTTTTTTTAATTTATTTATTTTTGGCTGCGTTGGGTCTTTGTTGCTGTACGTGGGCTTTTTCTAGTTGCAGCAAGCGGGGCCTTCTCATTGCAATGGCTTCTCTTGTTGCGGAGCACAGGCTCTAAGCACGTGGGCTTCAGTAGTTGTGGCACACGGGCTCAGTAGTTGTGGCTCACAGGCTCTAGAGCACAGGCTCAGTAGTTGTGGCACACGGGCTTAGTTGCTCCATGGGACATGGGATCTTCCTGGACCAGGGATCGAGCCCGTGTCCCCTGCGTCGGCAGGTGGACTCTTAACCACTGTGCTAGCAGGGAAGTCCAGCAGGTGGATTCTTAACCACTGCGCCACCAGGGGAGTCCTGAGCTGTTTGTATATTTTGGAGATTAATCCCTTGTCGGTCGCTTTATTTGCAAATATTTTCTCTCATTCTGAGTGTTGTCTTTTCATTTTGTTTCTGGTTTCATTTGCTGTGCAAAAGCTTTTAAGTTTCATTAGGTACCATTTGTTTATTCTTGTTTTTATTTTCATTACTCTAGGAGGTGATCAAAAAAGATATTGCTGCAATTTATGTCAGAGAGTGTTTTGCCTATGTTTTACTCTAAGAGTTTTATAGTATCCGGCCTTACATTTAGGTCTTTAATCCATTTTGAGTTTATTTTTGTGTATGGTGTTAGGGAGTGTTCTAATTTCATTCTTTTACATGTAACTGTCCAGTTTTCCCAGCACCACTTATTGAAGAGACTGTCTATTCACCATTGTATATTTTTGCCTCTTTGTCATAGATTAGGTGACCAGAGGTGTGTGGGTTTATCTCTGGACTTTCTATTCTGTTCCATTGATCTATATTTCTGTTTTATGTGTCAGTACCATACTGCTTTGATTACTGTAGTTTTGTAGTATATTCTGAAGTCCAGGAGCCTGATTCCTCCAGCTGTTTTTCTTTCTCAAGATTGTCTTGGCTATTCATTGTCTTTTGTGTTTCCATACAAATTGTAAATTATTTTGTTCTAATTCTGTGAAAAATGCCATTGGTAATTTGATAGGGATTGCTTTGAATCTGCAGATTGCTTTGGGTGGTATAGTCATTTTGACAATATTGATTCTTCCAATCCAAGAACATGGTATATCTCTCCATCTGTTTGTGTCATCTTTGCTTTCTTTCATTAGTATCTTATAGTTTTCTGTGTACAGTCTTTTACCTCCTTAGGTAGGTTTATTCCTAGGTATTTTATGCTTTTTGTTGTGATGGTAAATGGGAGTGTTTCTTCAATTTCTCTTTCTGATCTTTCATTGTTAGTGTATGGGAATGCAAGAGATTTCTGTGCATTAATTTTGTATCCTGAAATTTTACTGAATTCACTGATGAGCTCTAGTAGTTTTCTGGTAGCATCTTTAGGATGTTCTATGTACAGTATCATGTCATCTGCAAACAGTGACAGTTTTACTTCTTCTTTTCCAATTTGTATTCTTTTATTTCTTTTTCTTCTCTGATTGCCGTGGCTAAGACTTCCAAAACTATGTTGAATAAAAGCAGTGAGAGTGGATATCCTTGTCTTGTTCCTGATCTTAGAGGAAATATTTGCAGCTTTTCACAGTTGAGAATGATGTTGGCTGTTGGTTTGTCATATATGAACTTTATTATGTTGAAGTAGGTTCCCTCTTTGCCCACTTTCTGGAGAGTTTTATTATAAATCGGTGTTGAATTTTGTCAAAAGCTTTTTCTGCATCTACTGAGATGATCATGTGGTTTATTCTTCAGTTTGTTAATGTGGTGTATCACATTGATTGATTTGCGTATATTGAAGAATCCTTGCATCCCTGGGATAAATCCCACTTGATCATGGTGCATGATCCTTTTAATGTGTTCTTGGATTTTGTTTGCTAGTATCTTGTTGAGGATTTTTGCATCCATGTTCATCAGTGATATTGGCCTGTAATTTGCTTTTTTAGTGATATCTTTGTCTAGTTTTGGCATCAGGTTGATGGTGGCCTTGTAGAATGAGGGTAGGTTGTTTATTTGAGATTTTTCTTGTTTCCTGAGGTAAGATTGTGCTGCTATAAACTTCCCTCTTAGAACTGCTTTTGCTGCATCCCATAGGTTTTGGACTATCGTGTTTTCATTGTCATTTGCCTCTATGTAATTTTCAATTTCCTCTTTGATTTCTTCAGTGATCCATTTGTTGTTTAGTAACATATTATTTAGGCTCCATGTGTTTGTGTGTTTTACAGTTTTTTTCCTGTAATTGATTTCTAATCTCATAGCGTTGTGGTCAGAAAAGATGCTTGATATGATTTCAATTTTCTTAAATTTACTAAGGCTTGATTTGTGGCCCAACATGTGATCTATCCTGGAGAATCATCCATGTGCACTTGAGAAAAAAGTATATTGTGCTGCTTTTGGATAGAATGTCCTATAAATATCAATTAAGTCTACCTGTTCTAACGTGTCATTTAAGGTTTGTGTTTCCTTATTGAATTTCTGTCTGGATGATCTGTCCATTGGTGTAAGTGAGGTGTTAAGATCCCCCTCTATTATTGTGTTACTGTTGATTTCCACTTTTATGGCTGTTAGCATTTGCCTTATATATTGAGGTGCTCCTATGTTGGGTGCATATATACTTACAATTGTTATATCTTCTTGGATTGATCCCTTGATCATTATGTAGTGTCCTTCCTTGTCTCTTGTAACTGTCTTTATTTTAAAAGCTATTTTGTCTGATATAAGTATTGCTACTCCAGCTTTCTCTTGATATCCATTTCCATGGAGTATCTTTTTCCTTCCCCTCACTTTCAGTCAGTTGTGTCTCTAGGTCTGAAGTTGGTATTTTGTAGACAGCATATATATGGGTCTTGTTGTTGTATCCATTCAGACAGTCTATGTCTTTTGGTTGGAGCATTTAATCCATTTATATTTAAGGTAATTATCAATATGTATGTTCCTATTGCCATTTTCTTAATTGTTTTGGGTTTGTTTTTGTAGGGTTTCCCTTCTTCTTTTGTTCTCTTCTCCTTAGGCTTGATGACCATCTTTAGTGTTGTGTTTGGGTTGCTTTCTCTTTCCTGTGTGTGTATTTGTTGTAGTTTTTTGGTTTGCATTTCCCATGAGGTTTTGATATAACTATATATATATATATATATATATATATATATATATATAGTTATACACACACACACACACACACACACACACGGTTGTTTTAAGTTGCTGGCCTCTTAATTTCAAATGCAATTCCTATTTCCTGCATTTGTACTCTCCTCTTCTCCTGGTTGCTGGTTTTGATATCATATTTGTGTCTGATTGATTTCCTACTTTTACTCTAAGTTTGCCTTTACTAGTGAGCTTACCCATTTGTGATTTTCTTGTTTCTAGTTGTGCACCCCCCACCCCCACCACCTAGAGAAGTTTCTTTAGCATTTGATTCAAAGCTGGTTTGGTGGTGTTGAATTCTCTTAGCTTTAGCTTGTCTGTAGAGCTTTTGATTTCTCCGTCAAACTGAATGAGAGCCTTCCCTAGTAGAGTATTCTTGATGTAGGTATTTTTCTTTCATCACTTTAAATATATCTTTCCACTCCCTTCTGGCCTGCAGAGTTTCTGCTGAAAAAGCAGCTGATAACCTTATGCGGATTCCCTTGTGTGTTATTTATTGCTTTCCCCTTGTTGCTTTTAATATATTTTCTTTGTATTTAATTTGTGTTAGTTTGATTAATATGTGTCTCAGCCTGTTCCTCCTTGGGCTTATCCTGTACCTCTTTGTTAAACATTTCTTGTATCTTCTTGGTTTGTGCCTCCATTATTTTTCTGAGATTTTGGATCATCTTTACTATCATTACTCTGAATTCTTTTTCAGGTAGATTGCCTATCTCCTCTTCGTTTAGTTGTTCTTGTAGGTTTTTATCTTGCTCCTTCATCTGCAACATATTTCTCTGTCATCTCATTTTGTCTCACTTACTGTGTTTGTGTTCTCCTTTCCACAGACTGCAGGATCACAGTTCCTCTTGATTCTGGTGTCTGTCCCCTGGTGGGTCCAAGGGCTTGTGTAGGCTTCCTGGTGGGAGGGGCTGATGCCTGCCCTCTGGTAGGTGGAGCTGAGTCTTGTCCCTCTGGTGGGCAGGGCAATGTCAAGAGGTGTGTTTCAGGGTGGCTGTGAGCTTAGTACGACTTTAGGCAGCCTTTTTCTTTGCCTTTGTGGTTAGTCTAGTTTCACTTGCTCAGAGGGCGCCACATGCAGTGGCCTTGCACCTAGCACTTAAGACGCGAGTTACTAGTGTGAAATGGCTGCACCAACACCTCAATTCTGGAAAGTAGTTTTATGATATTAAGATAGGGAAGGCTTTCCCAAGGAGTACATTAAACCCAGAATACCTAAAGGGAAACATTGGTAGATTTGACTACAAAAAATTTTTGAAATAGCAAATAGCAAAAAGAATAAAGTTAAAAGACAAATGGGAAGGAAATATTTGCAACAAATATCAAAGGATTAACATCCATGACATATAAACAGCTCCTATAAATCAATAAGATATCATGAGGGAGAAAATGACCAAAGATGCAAAGACTGTTCCTAGAAAAAAAATATAAGTGGCCTAAAAACATATATGTGTATGTATGTATCTCAGAACCTCACTAGTAATTAAGGATATGTAAATTTGAATAAGATAATATTGTTTGGCTATCAAATGGGAAAATTTTTAAAGATTAAAAATATGTGATGTTACTTGTAATCACATAGGCACTTTAATCCCTTCCCCAGTTGATGTTTGTCTAAGTTGTCATATAAATTGCATCTACATGTGTTGAAAAGGTCACCAGACACTTTTATAACTTGAGCTTTAAACAGTCAAACATATTTTAAACAATCTAAATGTGAAAATAATATGTTACATTTATCTAGGTATTTACTATTATGGTTGTTAACACTTCATTTCCTTCTGAGCATCTGAATTTCCATCTGGTGTAATTTCCCTCCAGCCTAAGGAATTTTCTTTATAGCCCTTCATCTAGACTGTGTCTGGTAATAAACAAAACAAAGCAAAATAAAAGGACTTCTTAGATTTCTTTAATCACGGAATGTCTTAATTTGGCCTTTATTTCCCCTTGTAAGTCATCTCTCCAAAACTGATTCCCCTGCAGAGAGTCCTCAACTAGTTATTATTATTTTGTATTATTATTTGGTTCAGAGTTTTTATTGTAGGCAGTGGGAGGAATGGTCTGTACAGGGATTCTGCCATAGCAGAACTGGCCTCTGTTTCTAGCATCCCTGTGTATATTTTATTATCTATAAACAAAATGTTGTAATACTATGACACAGATCACCCACAATCCAATGCCATAAATTACATGATGTCTACAACTTATAAAGAACATGTTATTTCTACCCCCCTCATCCCAAATAAACATTTAAAAGTAATAGCCTTATGCACTGCTAAATATTATCATTGCTATTCATATTTTGATAACCGTAACAAATATGTCATAATCTTCATGTATCCATTTTTTTCTGGAGAGAACATCAGTTTTAATGAAAAATAAGGTATAGAAATAAAATATTTAAAAAATATGTGATGTTATTGTATTACAGTAAAGCCCAAACTGTGTGGTAGCTTGTGTCCAAAGATGGCCTCCAACAAAAATAAAATTCCTCCTTTCCCTCTATGCATGGTGCTCCTCACATCAAGAGGTGAAGTTTACTTTCTCCCCTACTGAATTTGGGCTGGCCTGTGACTGCTTTTTTCAATAGAATGAGGTGGATATGATGTTTCTGGGACTTCTGAAACAAAGCCTAATAGAATGAGTAACTTCTGCTTCCCTTTTTGCGAGTACGTCTTCTCTGAGTCCAGTTACTATGCTGAAAGAAACACAAGCCACATGGAGAAGTCATGTGGAATAGAGCCAAGACACTTCAGCTGCTAGCTCCAACTGAGCCTGCATCAACTACCAGACATGTGAGTGAGCATCTTCCAACCCACCATGACTTTGATCACTAAGGAACAGGACCCAATTAACGTTTTACAATACGATTAACAGTACTTTCTCTTTCCTAGTGAGGAGATGGCATAGTTAGGAGGGCCAGGAGATTATTAATAACCCCATACCACCAGTTTTTGAGGTGGGGCATTTATTTTGTTCATAGGGTTGGTCTCTGATAAGCCCCTGAACTGAACCCATGTGCCCATCAAATTGCATCCATGATGGGTCTAATCTATGACTGGGCTTTGAGACAGGCACCGTGCACTACAGCTCCAAGTAGACTGGATTGTGCTATCTGTTTCATACCTCTTACCTTGTTCTTTGCTCTGGGTGACCCGGCTATGTGGGACCTTGATCCACCTATGAAATAAACCACAACTTCCCACAAGTTGGGAAAATGAGTACAGCCTACTTGGAGCCCACTTACCTCATCTACTGTGCATGGGAAAGGAGAACTAGTAAGGAGCAAGTTCGAGCAGTTAGCTCCCTTTCTACCAGTTAGATGCCATCAGTGTTTGAAAGGGAAGTCAAGATGCAGTCATCCTCCAAAGGATAAATAATGGTCCCTCAGTATGTTCCACTGCCCTACATACACCTGAATTCTCCCGGCTTCTGGGTTAGGTAAGAATAATCAAGGAACCTGTGGATATCTGTTTTTTGCCTGCCCAATATCCCTTTTTCTATTGGAGAACTTTCCCTTCCCCATCCTTAATGGTTCTAGCAACATTATCGATCATGGTGCCTTACCTACCTCCTGGTGCAGGGGTGGAAAGGTGACCTAGGCCTAGACAATTGTGGTGCTTCCTCCTACTGTTCCCAGTAGTCAGTCAAATGAGTGTGCATGTGACACAATTATAGCCATTTGGAGTCACTACATGAGATGTGCTAGGATCATGGTTGGGGAGCAAGGCTCTGTCCTTTTCTGGAACTGAATGTTACGAGAATCATAAAGTCAAAAGCTGCATGTGTCCATCTTTCCTACCAGAGTTAGAGAACCTGCTTAACAATGAAACTACCACAGAAGAGAACAGTGTGGAGAGAGAGAAAGAGAAAGAGAAATAGGGCCTAACGACGTTTGAACACCTAGATCCAGCAGTGCTGATTCTAATAATAATCCTGAGACTTTTCAGTAAGATGAACCAATAATTTCCCTTTTTGCTTAAGGGAATTTCAAGCTGGGTTTCTGTCAGTTGCATCTAACGAGTCTTGACTAGCAAAGGGCACTACCTTTATCCTTCCCTGATGTCTATATCTTGAATTCTGTGAAAGGGAGAATGCTAATTATTCACCCTTATCCAGACAAAATATAATCATTCTTCAGAGGCCTTGATCATCAATTTTAGGAGAGGGTAAAGAGGGTGGGGCAATTCTCTTAATATTTCATATGGAGTATCTGAGAGTTAGAAAGAGAGATGAGGGGCCTTCTGATAATTCAGTAACTAGTCAATTCAAAATACATATTGAGTAGCTATTATATAATTAGTGTTATGCTTGCCATTATGTGAGAGTACAAGATAATCACCACCATCAAGTAAGGGATCTCAGGGTGACAAGATTTATACACATGTAATACCTAAATAGCCATCCCAGGCTTAACACAATTTACAGGCCAAAATAAAATACACCTGGTAGCATGTACCGTAAAAATTTGAGGAATTTCAGGATTTTCTGTTCAGATGATGGAAAACCTCAAAGAAGAGTCTTGGAAAGCATTAGCTTTTTTTTTTTTTCCAGCATTAGCATTAGCTGAAACAGGAAATTTTGCTCCTTTGGGCAAAGGGACAGGTGGAAATTGTGGAAACCACAGTTTATTCCATTCCTATTTGTATGTCCTCTCTATGCCCCATAAAGTCTGAAACCTGTTGCTGTTCTTATTTATATTTTGGTCTTTTCCACTCACTGTGTGCTCTTCAAAGACAAGAACCAGGTCACGTTCACCAGTGAGTCCCCAGCATCCAGTTTGTAGCTGGTATAGAATAAATGGCCAGTAGGTAGATGTTGAATGGAGGGATGAATGGATGAGGCAGCATCACCTAGATCTGAGCTCTTGGAGACCCACAGACCATTCCTGTTCTTACCTCCTTCCTACATTTCCTGTTTAACTTTCCTCTCCACCATATAAGTATGCGTAATATATATGTTGTTTGCCAGGATACAAGATGCGAATAGGTGCTGGGGAAGTAACAAATTAGAGTCACTTGTCCTACCTATTTCCCTAGGCCCTGAAGTCCTGGCTCTGGCGAGGGCTCCCTGCCCAGGGCCAGAAGCTGCTCTCTCTCTTGCCAGCTTGCTGTGCTGACAGCTATAATTGCTAAATGAACAGTCTGTGTTTCTATGTAGGCGAGAGGTTCTCGAAAGAGTATTTGGGCTCCTGCAACCCCAGGAAGGGAACACGCTATTGTGTAATCAGAAACTACCACCTCAGCAGAAGAGGTCAGCCCTGGATTTTCTATTACAGGAGGGGTAAATTTGGAACCTGGAGGCATTCTTGGAATTTTGGTTCACAAAGTACAGTGGAACCCTTCTCATCATTGGCAATGTGGACGAGCTTTGCTTTCAGAACGCAAGTTCCTACATAAACATAAAGGCTTGTGAAAGACAAATTGGGTAGTGGTGGTGCTTATGGGCTCATATTCACAACATGAATCTTTAAAGTTCATCCATAAATAGATACTTGCTGGACATGTGTATGTGAGGTAGAGAAATCAAGAATTCTAAAACATGACCATTAAAGAGGTGGCAATTTTATTGAGGAATAAATCAGGCAGTCACAACATGTAATTAAAAATGCCAGGCAAAAAATAAGGATCACATAATAGATGCAAGCACTAAGGAGAAGAAAAAAATCATTACTCCCAATGTCCTTAAAATAGATGAATTTGCAAATGAATATTTAGATCATTGAAATCAGTATAGACCTAAGAAACTTGTGGAGAAATTCGGAAACTATCAATATTTTATCAGCCAGCTCTAACCTCAAGTTTATTCTGCAAAGTCTCTTTATGTTAAAGACCTGTGGCCAAAAGTTTCTGGTCAACACGAATAATTGATAACATGTTCACCCCTATAGTCTTGATTTCTCATTAGTATAATCATTTATTACATAGTTGTATTTTAGTTTCTGATTGATCCATTTATAAAAGCTAATGTTTTAGCCTTCTTTTTTTTTTTTCTTTTTTTTGCAGTACGCGGGCCTCTCACTGTTGTGGCTTCTCCCATTGCGGAGCATAGGCTCCGGAACTGCAGGCTCAGCGGCCATGGCCCACGGACCCAGCCGCTCCGCGGCATGTGGGATCTTCCTGGACCAGGGCACAAACCCGTGTCCCCTGCATCGGCAGGCGGACTCTCAACCACTGCGCCACCAGGGAAGCCCATCACTTGTATTCTTAATTTGTGTTAGTTTGATTAATATGTGTCTCAGCCTGTTCCTCCTTGGGCTTATCCTGTACCTCTTTGTTAAACATTTCTTGTATCTTCTTGGTTTGTGCCTCCATTCTTTTTTCTTTTTTTTTTTCTTTTTTTTGCAGTACGCGGGCCTCTCACATTGCGGAGCACAGGCTCCGGATGTGCAGGCTCAGCGGCCATGGCTCACGGGCCCAGCCACTCTGCGGTATGTGGGATCTTCCCGGACCAAGGCATGAACCCGTGTACCCTGCATCGGCAGGCGGACTCTCAACCACTGCACCACCAGGGAAGCCCTGTGCCTCCATTCTTTCTCTGAGATTTTGGATCATCTTTACTATCATTACTCTGAATTCTTTTTCAGGTAGATTGCCTATCTCCTCTTCGTTTAGTTGTTCTTGTAGGTTTTTATCTTGCTCCTTCATCTGCAACATATTTCTCTGTCATCTCATTTTGTCTCACTTACTGTGTTTGTGTTCTCCTTTCCACAGGCTGCAGGATCACAGTTCCTCTTGATTCTGGTGTCTGTCCCCTGGTGGGTCCAAGGGCTTGTGTAGGCTTCCTGGTGGGAGGGGCTGATGCCTGCCCTCTGGTAGGTGGAGCTGAGTCTTGTCCCTCTGGTGGGCAGGGCAATGTCAAGAGGTGTGTTTCAGGGTGGCTGTGAGCTTAGTACGACTTTAGGCAGCATTTTTCTTTGCCTTTGTGGTTAGTCTAGTTTCACTTGCTCAGAGGGTGCCGCATGCAGAGGCCTTGCACCTGGCCTGTCCAGAAATAACACATATTGCTTCCATTTACATTTCATTGGCCAAAGCAAACCACATGTTCATGCCTAACTTTAAAAGGGAAGGAAAAGTACAGTCTACCATGAGTCTAGAAAAAAATACTGGAGTATTTGTTAATGATCTTAACGAGAGGCCCAGGACCTATTTGCTATGGCCCATTTGGTTGTCACCCCTAGTCAATGCCCATCCAGTGCCCCAGGCCCCTCTGTCTCTCTTTGTTCTTGGAAGAAATTTCCATTCTTTCACCCCTATTCACTCATCCTACATTGGCTCTACAACCTGGCTCCTGCTCTCTGCGTTTCCCCTAAAATGAGCACCCAGGTATAGGATCCCTACTTTTGCCTCTCATTCTGGTCTCTACCTTTTGGCTTCAGCCCACATAAAAATCAGAAAGACTTGCTCTGCCCACATGTCATGCCTGGAACCCACCAAAGCTAGATTAGTCCTTGTCTGTCCCCCTTCTGATAGTGGAGGTTTAGATACTCAGAGGCCCAGACTTGCAGCTAGAGGACAAATACCAAAGCTGTGTCCAAGGAAGGGTGCCAGGGCTGAGGAACTTGGCCAAATCTAGCCATCGTGCAAGGAGCCAGAGCCAAGAAACAGGATCCTGAGACAAGGTCAGGGAGCCGGGGAACATGAGAGCAAAAACCAGCAGGGTGAACACTGAAAATAGAAACTCCGTAAACAGGGTCCCATATTCACACTTTATGGTTTTCTAATTAAATCTCTTTAATCAAACTAATGCCTATGCATGTTTTACAAAATCAGTTGGTTTTCCAAGACTTCCAATGAAAATCACCAGTCCCCTCCTCCATCCTTGAGGCAACTTTTTCAACCTTTTTACCTTTTCTTTTGATAACCTTTTTTTTTTTTTTTTTTTTTTGCGGTACGCGGGCCTCTCACTGTTGTGGCCTCTCCCCTTGTGGAGCACAGGCTCCGGACGCGCAGGCTCAGCGGCCATGGCTCACGGGCCCAGCCGCTCCGCGGCATGTGGGATCCTCCCGGACCGGGACACGAACCTGCGTCCCCTGCATCGGCAGGCGGACTCTCAACCACTGCGCCACCAGGGAAGCCCCTTACGTTTTCTTTTGATGTATCCTCATGTATTAATAATTTGGTTATATATTTATTCTTGGATTTTTTTAGACTATCTATTTAGTCTATCTAATGCCTTTCCACTGTGAAATAAGGGGAATTAGCTCTCTTACGCCACTCACTACATACTTTCCCTCTCCCTGTCTTCCCAGTGTGAATCCATATTCAGGGCCAACATGATTCTGACCATGCAAATATTGTCATAGAGGCAACAGGGCATAATAAGAGTAAGAACTCTGGAGATAACAGTATCTGGATTTGAATCCTGCCTCCACCTTTAGCTGTGTGTGATAGGCTAAATAATGTCTCCTCAAAGACGCTGATGCTCTAATTTCCAGAACCTGTGAATATTTTACTTTACATGGTAAAAGGGACTTTGCAGTTGTGATTAAGTTAAGGATTTTGAGATGGAGCAATTATCCTGGATTACCAGGTGTGCCCAGTGTAATCACCAGGGTCTTATTAAGAGGAAGGCAGAAGAATCAGAGTCAGAGAGAGAAGAGGTGAGGATGGAAGCAAAAGTCAGAGGGAGAGAAAATGCTACACTGCTGGCTTTGAAGATGGAGGAAGGGGCCACGAGCCAAGGAATGTAGGTGGCCTCCAGAAGATGGAAAAAGCAAGGACATGGGCTCTCCCTTAGAGCCTCCAGATAGAACGCAGCCTGCAGACACCTTGATTTTAGCTCATTGAAACTTATTTTGGACTTCTAGACTCCAGAACTGTAAGATAATAAATGTGTATTGTTTTAAACAATTAAGTTTGTGGTAATTTGTTACAGCAACAAGAGGAAATGAACACACTGTGTGACAAGGTATTTAACCTCTTTGTCAAAGATTTCTGATCAGCAAAATGAGCTACTGTGAGGATTAAATGAGTTAATAAATGTAAAATATTTAGAATAGCGCCTGGCACGTAGTAAGCACTATGTGTGTATTTGCTATTATCGTTTGTAGCTAAGCCACCAAGAGTAGTATAATTATGTGCCTTTTCTTTTGTCTTTTTCTCACACTTATAATTCCCTCTTAGTCTTCTATGAATTTATCACTAACTAATCCGCAGCTATAAAATTGCCTGTTGATATGGCCATACATATAGCTGACATATCCATTCCATTTTTTTCTGGGAGACATCACTCCTGGAGTCCCAAGTTCTCTTCTCCACTGCAAGCAGGTTGCTCTCTAGGACTGTTGCACAGCTACTGCCCCTTCATTGTCTTTCTGGGGATTCCCTTCATTTTTGTCTTCTGTTAGATCTCCCGCTTTCCTTGGTTTTGTGTCTTCCTCTTTCTTCTTCTTCTTATGTTATTTATTTATTTATGGCTGTGTTGGGTCTTCGTTGCTGTGCGCGGGCTTTCTCTAGCTGCTGTAAGTAGGGGCTACTCTTCGTTGCGGTGCGTGGGTTTCTCATTGTCGTGGCTTCTCTTGTTGCGGAGCACGGGCTCTAGGCACGCAGGCTTCAGAGTAGTTTAAACCACTCTGGTTTAAAGCTTCGTCTGATTAAGTAGTTTAAACAGAGCCTACAAGGAATGCTTAGCTCCTTCAGAAAAAAAATTACTTGTCTGCCTACTAGCCTCCACCATACCCTCCAGAAACACACTTTCAAGCATTGAAAGAACACTATCAACAGAGAAAAGGCAACCCACAGAATGGAAGAAAATATTTGCAGATCATATATCTGATAACAGATTACTGTCCAGATACATACAGAACTCGTACAATTCAAAAGCAAACAACAACAACAACAAAACCAACCTAACCTTAAAATATGCAAAGAACTTGTATAGATATTTCTCCAGAGGTATACAAATGTCCAAAAAGCACATGAAAAGATGCTCAACATCACTAATAATTAGGACAATGCAAGCCAAAACCACAATGAGATACCACTTCACATTCATTAGGATAGCTATTATATGAAAAAGAAACAGAAAATAGAAAGTGCTGGCAAGGATGTGGAGAAATTGGAACCCTTATGCACGGCTGGTGGGAATGTAAAATGGAGTAACCTCTGTGGAAAACAGCAGTTCCTCCAAAAAGTAAACATAGAATTATCATATGATCCAACAATTCTGCTTCTGAGTATATACCCAAAAGAATTTAAAGAATGAAAGGACTTGAACAGATATTTGTACAATCATATTAGCATTACTCACAATACTCAAATTCTATTGGCAGATGAATGGATCAACAAAGGTTGCATATCTATGCATGCAATCAGATACTATTTAGTTTTAAAAAGGAATGAAATTCTGATGCATGCTATAATGCTATACAACATGGGTGAACCTTGAAGACATTATGCCTACTGAAATAAGCCAGACACAAAAGGACAGATATTGTTTGATTCCACTTACATGAGGTATCTATCCATAGTAGTCAAATTCATAGAGCAGAAAATAGAATGGTGATTTCCAGGAAATGAGGGAAGGGGAGGATGGGAAGTTAGTGGTCAATGGGTACAGAATTTCAATTTGGGATGATAAAATCATTCTGAAGATGGACAGTGGCGATGGTTTCACAACAATGTGAATATACTTAATGCCACTGAGCTGTATACTTTTTAAATTTTTATTTATTTTATTTTTGGCTGCATTGGGTCTTCGCTGCTGCACACGGGCTTTCTCTAGTTGCGGTGAGCAGGGAATACCCTTCGTTGCGGTGTGTGGGCTTTTCATTGCGGTGGCTTCTCTTGTTGTGGAGCAGGAGCTCTAGGCACGAGGGCTTCAGTAGTTGCAGCGCGTGGGCTCAGTAGTTGTGGTTCGTGGGCTCTAGAGTGCAGGCTCAGTAGTTGTGGTGCACGGGGTTAGTTGTTCTGCAGCATGAGGAATCTTCCTGGACTAGGGATCGAACCCGTGTCCCCTCCATTGGCAGGTGGATTCTTAACCACTGCGCCACCAGGGAAGTCTTAAAATGGTTAAAATAGTAAAAAATTTGTTATGTGTATTTTACCACAGTAAAAATAAAAGAAATACCCTTAAAGAATGAAGATTTATCACTAGGACAGCAGTGGGATGTGGTGAAGGGTTGATGGACTCCTGTTTTCTCCCTTTCTCCAGCTGACACCATCCCCTATAACTACATGACTGGTTATTGTCTCCTTTCTGTCCCTATGGACTCCTATCTAGTCTGTATACTACCACCATATATCCACAAAGCTACCTCCCCCCTTGTCTTTTGGCTTCCATAGTTTCTGGTAAGTCTGATGTAGTTCTTGTCTCCCCCTCCTCACCTCCACCATGTGATGTACCTTTTTTCTTTAACTGCTTTTAAGACTTTCTCTTTATTGTTAGTGATATCCAGTCATGAAGTTATAAGAGACAGTGTCAGTAGTATGGAGGGAAGCAACAAGAGCCCACCAACTCTTCCCCACATCCCATTGCTATCCTGGCAATAAATCTTCATCCTTGAAGAGTATTTCTGATTGTGCAAGGACACCATACTGACCTGAAGACTCTGTTTTTCAAAGCTGTGGATCATGTAAGTCCCTCGCTCACTATACACCTGAAGCCGCCTTAGGAAAATAAGCAGTGGAGGGTATGGGGAAGTCATCTTGGAGACAGATTTTTTTTCTAAAAGAGACGTGTTTCTTGTAAGATCTATTTATTTAATCAGATAAAGCTTAAAACCAGAGTAGACAATCCTAAAAGGATATATACCTAATAACCCAAGTTGGAAATGCAAGAAGCAATATGACTAGTGATTCTAGAGTTGTGTAGCCTAATGGCCCTGGGAATGGTACCCTCTTCCCATTCTTCACATTATTCATGTCTCTGTTCAATGCTCCTTCCTCAAACAGCTCTTAAACTATTAAACCTAAAACAGGCATTCCCTTAACCATTTCTTAACCCTGCTTTATTTTTCTTTGTAGTGCTTAGTCAAAGCATATTTTATTGTTAAAAATTTTTTTTAAATTTTATATTGGAGTATAATTGATTTACAATGTTGTGTTAGTTTCAGGTGTACAGCATAGTGATTCAGTTATACATCATATACATATATCTATTCTTTTTCAAATTCTTTTCCTATTTAGGTTATTACAGAATATTGAGTAGAATTCCCTGTACTATACAGTAGGTCCTTGTTGATCATATATTTTATATATAGTAGTGTGTACATGTTAATCCCAAACTCCTAATTTACACCCCCCCACCTTTCCGCTTTGGTAACCATAAGTTTGTTTTCTTAATCTGTGAGTCTGTTTTGTAAATAGTTCATTTATACCATTTTTTTAGATTCCACATATAGTAATATCATATGATATTTGTCCTTGTCTGACTTACTTCACTCAGTATGATAATCTCTAGGTCTATCCATGTTGCTGCAAATGGCATTATTGCACTCTTTTTTTATGGCTGAGTAACATTCCATTGTATATATGTACCACATCTTCTTTATCCATTCCTCTGTTGATGAACATTTAGGTTGCTTCCATGTCTTGGCTATTGTAAATAGTGCTGCAGTGAACATTCAGGTGCATGTATCTTTTTGAATTATGTTTTTCTCAGGGTATATGCCCAGGAGTGGGATTGCTGGTTCATATGGTAGCTCTATTTTTATTTTTTAAAGGAACCTCCATACTGTTCTCCATAGTGGCTGTACCAATTTACATTCCCACCAAGAGTGTAGGAGGGTTCCCTTTTCTCCACACCCTCTCCAGCATTTATTGTTTGTAGACTTTTTGATGATGGTCATTCTGACTGGGACATTTTATTATTTATTGGTTACTTGTTTATTGTCAGTTTCCTCAGCTAGAGAATAAGCACCCTGGGTGCATCTTCATTGTCTTGTTCATATCATATACCCAGAGCTTAGATCAGAGCCTGGAACATCGTAGCATATGCTCAATAATGTTTGTTAAATGAAAGAATTTATTTAATTATTTATGTATTTACTTAATTATTATATTTAATATATTACATATATTTATCTAATTACTGTATTATTTAATGAGCTTACTTAGCTGTTCTTGTCATTTTTATCATGTATCCACTCATTTTGCAATCACTTACTAAGCCTCTACTTCGTGTTATGTACACAGTTAACAGGAGAGGTGGGGAGAGACAAAGATGTGTAAGGATTTCCATAAAGAAATCCCCACTTCCTGAAGGATAAAATTCAAAGTCCTTCGCAAGCAAAGATTGGACGCCGTAAATCCAAAGGGATAGTAAGGTTTTATATATTTTTTAACATTCAGAAAGCTAGATTTGTCTCTAGAAATGTGAAGAGTGCCTCTGCTTCCCTCCAGCCCCTCCAAGGAGCCCAACTCCCCAAATTTCCTCAATGGAGGGCCGCACCATGTCCCAGTCAGCCTTGCTCAAAGCTCCTCCCTTGGTAATTGACAGCTGGGGGGAAACCCCCTGAGGCCCGCCTCCACGCCCCTCCGTGCTAGACTGAGTGGCGCAACCCAGTGGGAGTGGCTGCTGGCTCAGCCAATGGAAGGAAACGGGAGCAAGGGCCTGTGTAAACAAACCCAGAGGTGCTGCGCCTTGGGCTCCTCCCCCACGTGGGGACCTGAAGGCTCCTTGGCCCAATGCCTCTACTGGACTAACGTAGAGTCCTTTCAGCCAATCTGAGCTCTCTCAAGGAGGTGCTCCACCCCGAGGGAAAGAACTCAGGGAGCGAAAAGACAGCCATTAACACCAATCAGAAGCTGGAACTTCTGAGGGAGTGGGCGGGAACTGCTTCACATTTAGACCAATAAGAAGCACACGTGCCCTTCTAGGTGACTGAGCGGCATCCTCTTTGGTCCAATAGACGAATGGGGCGGTGCCCAACAACCAATGGCTTGGGTTCGGGGGCGGGGTGAGGACCAGTGTGCAGTAAGAGGTAACCTAGCGAGTGATAGCCGCGCTCCTTGGGTGCCGTGGCTCACGCTTTGGTACTACAGGCCGAGACTGTTCTGGCGACGGCGACCTCTGCGGCGACGGCTCAGGTTCTCGGAGGAGTAGCAGAGTACGGTCTGGAGGAGGGGCTTCTGGTCAGCCCAGGTGGGCACGGGCGCCCGGGCTGCCGGGGAGGGGACGCGCGGGAAGCGCCGCTCTCCCGGCTCTGGGGGCACACTGCGCCTCCCTTTCCGCTGCCGTCGGGGCTGTGAGGGGCGGGGCGCGCCTTCCCGAGCTCCAGTGAGGAGGTAAGCCGGCAGGTCCCACATCGTGGCCCTCGGCGAGAAGGGGCATCCGCCGGCGTCAGTCCCTGCCCCTCGGGGGTGCTAGGCGGTCTTTAGTCCCTTTCTCCCCGCACCGGCGCGCTATTCTTCCCCCGCCCCCAACTTCCCTGACCCCTCCCGACTCAGCCCCCTTCTAATACTCGGACTGAAGTCTCTGGCTTGCGAGTCCCTTTACTGCCCGGGTGCGACACTGCCAGGCAAATTGACGAGTGCTGCCTCCTGCCGTCCCCCTCCCGGAGATGGGAAGGGGTAGGAGTTGCGCATTTTCGCCCCTCCCCCATTCGCGGGTCCCCCTGCATTATTTGCGTTTCTTAAACTCCCTGCGTTCCCACGTTACTCAAACCCTCATTCTTCTTTTTTTTTTGGCTGTCTTTTTTTTAACATGTTTATTGGAGTGTAATTGCTTTACAATGGTGTGTTAGCTTCTGCTTTGTAACAAAGTGAATCAGTTATACATATACATATGTTCCCATATCTCTTCCCTCTTGCGTCTCCCTCCCTCCCACCCTCCCTATCCCACCGCTCTAGGTGGTCACAAAGCACCGAGCTGATCTCCCTGTGCTATGCAGCTGCTTCCCACTAGCTAGCTATTTTACGTTTGGTAGTGTATATATGTCCATGCCACTCTCTCACTTTGTCACAGCTTACCCTTCCCCCTCCCCATATCCTCAAGTCCATGCTCTAGTAGGTCTGTGTCTTTATTCCCGTCTTACCCCTAGGTTCTTCATGACTTTTTTTTTTTCTTAGATTCCATATATATGTGTTAGCATACGGTATTTGTTTTTCTCTTTCTGACTTCACTCTGTATGACAGACTCTAGGTCCATCCACCTCACCACAAATAACTCAATTTCGTTTCTTTTCATGGGTGAGTAATATTCCATTGTATATATGTGTCACATTTTCTTTATCCATTCATCTGTTGATGGACACTTAGGTTGCTTCCATGTCCTGGCTATTGTAAATAGAGCTGCAGTGAACATATTGGTACATGACTCTTTTTGAATTATGGTTTTCTCAGGGTATATGCCCAGTAGTGGGACTGCTGAGTCGTATGGTAGTTCTATTTGTAGTTTTTTAAGGAACCTCCATACTGTTCTCCATAGTGGCTGTATCAATTTACATTCCCACCAACACCTGATTTGAGTTAGGGACCTTGGCCACTTGTCTTCATCCTTCCCTTAAGCGAGTGAGCCCTTTACTCCCTCCCATCCCTTACATTTCATCTTCATCTCTCATGGAAACTAACATTTTCTACTTGCCCCTTCCAGGCTCCTGGAAGGTGAACGCAAGAGAGGCAGAATACACTGTACAGGGAGCTTTTCAAGGTTGGGGACTTTAATCAATTTTGTTAATGGTAACCCATTCTTCCCTTCCTGAAAATGGCATTGATCATTATATCTTTTCCAGAATCTGTCCCATTATAGTTGTTTCGGTGATAATTTTTGAAAATGCAAATGAGAAGGGTTTACTGGAAGCAAGAAATTTTAAAATGTATCATTATTATTTTTTAAGTAGATAGAATTGGATTATACTTTAAACAACTTAACTGGGGTGTCCGAGAGTGTGCAGTGTAGGTAAGGGCTTGACCACCCTACTTTGTCAAGTAGCTGTATGGTGCTATGTGATTTGATCACACCCAGCCTGTGGATAATATAGCATTAAATCTGTTTAAAAACAGTATTCTCTATTCCCCTTTCACAGAGAATTTGTATTCACCTTCATAGTATATCAGTTTGGGTTTCAATAGTGTTGGTTGTAGCCATATGTTTCTAGATAAAAGTATAAATTATGTTGTGCCTAAATAAAATATGCCAAGAATTTTATGGGGAAGAAGTAACATCATATTCAGTTTTGATTGAGACCTAAAGTTTTGAAAATATGAATTTAGATGTTGGACAGTGAGGATTTTGTTTGAGGGGATGGAGGAAATGGAAGTACTAGGATAAGCCTGACAGGTCCTTTACCCTGTGTGCAGGGGGGGAAGAGGGAAGAAAGAAAACACACGTGTACAAAGCCTAGTAGATTCTAACTGTGCTTAGTTTCATGACTTTACATAAATCGCAGTTGTTTTTCCTACTTCTTAGTGGGGAAATGTAAGCAGTGAGTTTAATATCACATCCACTGTGTTTTGGCCAGAATTTTGCAAGCTTTTGTGAAAAATTCTTATTGTTTTCCTTATCCTATTTGTGACATATATATCAATATGCCTCCTTGTATTTTATTATGTTAAGACTGTATCTTGTATATAAAGAAATAAGTCTAATAGAGTGAATTAAAAGGAGTCTTTACTCTGGAGAGGCAGCATTGTCTAAAGGACCATATGTTTGAGCCCTGTTAATACAGAAAATCTCACTGGAAAGAGGAAGATCTTAAAACTAACAAATGTCCAGATGTCTAGAACAACAACAAAAAAATTATGACAGAATTATTAGCAGTCATCAACTAGAAGTCCTATGAGTTGGTCACTATTGTGAGTTGGTATAAGGCTGCAGTTGAAAACCAAAGTTCAATCTTTTCAGGTGTGTTTGTGCTTAGTAATTACTCGTTTGCAAATGTAGAGTACTATAGTTATGATTTCTTCTAGAGACCTTGTCTTTAAGGAGCTCATAGTTTGATGGAAGAGAGACCTGAAAACCAAAAATTAAATGCAGAGGGAAAGCTTCTGCAGTATAAGATGTGTACAGGGCAAAGAGAAGCACTGTGGTCTGGTGTTCTGTCCTCATCTCCTACTGCTCTAGACTTTCTAAAGTGCCATTTCCCAAACTACCTGTTTATTTCACATACCTGGGCCTTTCTCTGTAGGTACTGTTCTCTCTTCTTGAAAGCCTCTTCCACGTCTTATGTGCCTGGTGAGGTTCTATTTCAAAATCTTCTTGAAGCCTCCCACTGCCTACCCTCCATCCAAAGAATTATTTTCTGTATTTTTTTGTTACCTTGTTATAAGTAATTACAGTTGATTCTCATTATTCATGGTGATTATGATCTATAAAATCACGCAGAACACTAAATTAGTGAATATTGAACCATTGCTCCTAGGGAAAATATGTACATTTCTCACATAGATTTAATCTTAAATCCTAAATACAACTCATCCTGGTAGATTCTATTTCTTTATTTTACAAAAGAGAAAATGAAGTGCAGAAATGTTAAGTGACTTGCCTGAGGCCAACCCCTAATAAGTGCCAGAGTTAGGATTCAGACCCTACTGGCCCACAAGCCAGAGCTTCCTGCACTACACTGCACTGCCCTCTACTGTCTGTGTCCTCAGTCATCCCCATGAGAGCTGAAACTAAAAAGCAGAGCACTGCCTAGTTCGACCTTAGCTGGGAACGTGCTCAGGAGTGACTCAAAATTTTTGACACTCTGTGCATGTCCATGAGTGACTCCGAAAGCATCATCAGTACTGATTTGGGGGTTACAAATAAATTTTAGCAAGTAGGCAAATTTGCAAATACAGGATCCACAAATAATGAGTATCAGCTGTACTTGTAAATAAGCCCTGGAATCTATTTCTTGGTAACTTTCCCTGCAATCCACTGTAGAATGTGCCTTTAGCTTCTTTGAGAGTTCATTCTCTTATTCATTTGTTCAACAAATATTTATTAAGCATTTACTATAAGCCAGACTCTGTTTTAGACTGTGGTGAACAAACTAGAGATTAAGCTGCTGCCTGGGACTTCTCTGCTGGTCCAGTGGCTAAGACTCCACACTCCCAATGCAGGGGACCTGGGTTGGATCCCTGTTCAGGGAACTAGATCCCACATACTACAACTAAAGATCCCACATGCCGCAACTAAAGGTCCCACGTGACACAATTAAAGATTCCATGTGCCACAACTAAAGATCCCGCACCGGCAACGAAGATCCCGCGTGCTGCAACTAAGACCTGACGCAGCCAAATAAATAAATAAATTTTTTTTTTAAAAAAAGCTGATGCCCTTACAGATGTTAAATTTGAATAAGAAAGACAGACAGCTAACAGTCTGGAGCTCAGGAGAGAGGTCTAGTTTGGAATTAGAGATTAACTTGACCAAGGTGAAACCCTTTATGGTCCCTCCCACTTCACATCCCCTAGCATACTGATTTCCAGAACATTTCTGTTCTACTCTGTGCGTACATTCTTTTGAGCCTCTCTACTTGTTATTAGTTGATTTTGAGGCCATTTACCCACGTAACTGGCAGGATATTCTAGAAGAATCATACTGATCTGGTCTTTCATTTCTGCCTTTGCCACCTGCCAACTGAGTGACTTAAGTCAAGCTGTTGAACTTTTAAAGCCTGTTTCCTAATTTCAGAAGTGGTGATCTGATGTGCTAGGCCCTTGTGGGTTGCAAGGAAGAGACACACATATTACTTTTGATGATGAGGGTTTAATGTAAACTAGAATGGGATATCATCTTAGCCACCATATTGTCCCTTGGCCCTAGTGCTTTCACAACCTTATAGGACAGTAACTTAGCAGTATTTAGGATAGGTTTTAAGCTCTGGAGACCTACCTTCTTTTACTTTGTTCACCCAACATTTGTGTTTCCTAAGAGAGAGTATCTGATTGGATTGGTTTGTCACCTTCTAAAATGGAGAACCCCTGTTGAGAAGAATTTTGAACCAGGCCATGGCCTAGGTGATCTCCCTCAATTTCAACCTGTAGATTGTTCTTAGTTAGAGCTCTGAGTCTGGTCCAGGAGTTTGTGGCCAAAGAAGTAGGATTAGTTTCATGTATTATCTATGACACAGACTGTAGCATATATAAAAAGAACCTCTTGGAGACAGTTTCTTCAGAAAACAACTGAATATAGAGTGGTCCTTAGAGTTTTTCATGGACTTCTGTCCAATTCAGGTACCTATCTAACATGGTCATAGACAGTGTCTAATAAAGCACCTAACAAAGTACCTGACACGTGTCAAATATTGCATAGATATTCCTTTTGGTATTGCATTTAACATTATTATAGTGTGGTTATTTGTTCACATGGCTGTCTTCCTTACTAGACTGTGCTCCACCAGGGAGGGTTAACATCTTCATCCTCTATCTTTGGCACTTAGTTCAGTGCCTGATACATGGTAATAAATGTACAAATGTCTAACTTGAGGAATTCCCTCACTCTTCCTAAAAGGATGGAAGGATAGGAAAGCTTCCCAGAGAAGGTATTGTTTAAGCTCATTCTTAAAGAATGAGTAGGAATGTTTTCCAGGTGAATAAAACCTTGAGGCAGCAATCCAAGTAGGGACTAGCAGGTGCAAAGGCAGAGGTATAAAAAGATAATGAAGTTTACTGTATGCTCCTGGTAGATTAAGACAACAAACAAAAAGCAAACAAACAAAAATCACCTCAGGAAAAAACTATCAGTTAATTCACACCTGAATTAACTATGACCACAGCTGCTCAGTAATGGATGCAAATTTTAGGGAGAAAGTGTAATATTCTCAAGTTGTTGGCAGGGTATCAGTAACAGTTTAAAAATACAAATATTGACTTTTGGGAACTATTACAGTGTAGTGAAATTGTTTACTTCAGCATGAAGTTCATATGTGTCCTGCACTGTTCAAGGTGCTGAAAATGTAATCAAACTTATTCTCAAGTGGCTCACAAGCTAACAAGGAGACAGATGGATGAACTGATTTATTATGTAAGTGAAGTAATAGAGATATGAATAAAATGCTATCTAAACCAGGAGAAAGGAGTATTTCGTGATATGGAACACTGGGGGAAGATTTCCCAAATGAGGTGGTATTTTTTTTTAAGTCTTTATTGAATTTGTTACAATATTGCTTCTGTTTTATGTTTTGGTTTTTTGGCCACGAGGTATATGGGATCTTAGCTCCCTGACCAGGGATCGAACCCGCATCCCCGACATTGGAAGGCGAAGTCTTAACCACTGGCCCGCCAGGGACGTCCCAAATGAGGTGGTATTTGAGTTGGGCCTTGGTAGGTAAAGAAGTAGGGGTGCACTGTACTGAAAATAGGGACTTTATGAAGATAATTTGTGGTAGGAAAGATTTAAGGATAATCCATATTTGCCATATCTGTTTTGGGCGTTCAGGTAGTAGTTACATTTATTCAAGCAGTTTCTCTGAGCATAAGATGTGAATAGTTATGCCATAGTAGAATTTTGTGTGAAAATAAACTGGGTTAAACAAAGGTTTCTGAAATGCAGAACATCTCTAGAGCCTTTGTTATATTAATGTCTTTTGTGAAGCATGGCTCTCCAAAAGGGCTACGTTGTATTTAACCATGGCTTCTCTCCCCATCCCCACCCCTGCAGCATACCTATACATCTTTTGGAACAGGATTACATGAGACATAGTTTGAGGAATGATGAATTAAAATATATTTTTACCAAACCAAGATTTATCGGTAGTCTCCATGTCCATTGTAAAATAATGTATAATTCTATAATCTTATAGAAAAGAAGGAGAGACATTTGGAGAGAAAGAATACATTCTAGCCAAAATATCATCATCTTGGTCAATAAGTCCCAAACTTAAAAAACATTGTTATATGATCACACCCTCCCTTGAAAAGTATGGCTTATTCATATTTTAAAATTCTCTAAGGTGATCAGAGACACCCTGGGGTGTTGCAGAACTAGAGCAGGAGTCCATGGTGGTGGCAAAGGCAGAGGTCATTTTGGAAGTGGTACTCTTCCACCTTGAGAGAATGCTTCTTTTATTATGCATTCACTTTAGGCCATGTTAGACATATTTTGCCAGATGGGTAATTTATTTAAGAGGATACTGAAAATCCACACCCTCTTCTGACTCTGGAATTTTTGGGGTTGTATGCCAATGTTCTCTTTTCAGTAAGATTTGGTTATATGAGCATTAATTAATGACCCTGCTGTGTAATTTTAATTCATCTGTCAAATTCTGATTATGTGATTAACTCTCAAGGTGTTGTTAAAATTAAGGAAACAATGATCATGTTTTTGATAGCGCACTGAATTTGAAGTCAGAAGATCTATGTTTGAGATTTGTCACTGCCAGCTTTCTATTTGAATGACCTTGGGCACAGCTGTCTAACCATCTGTGGCCTCCTTTTACTTTTTTCTTCCTTTCCCATTTTGACAAAATGAAAGTACATAGGGTTAGTATAAGAATTAAATGATGCATATAAACATACCTTATGAACTCTGAGGCACTATGCAAATAAAAGACAGACTGAAGGAATGGAATGTATCCAACTTAATTTTCATTAACATTTTATTTTTAGTTTTTAATTTTGTATTATAGAAATAATACGTATTTACCATTGTAAAATTAGAAAGCATTGATAGGCAAAAGGAGGGAAAAGCTACAAAGCACGTCATAGATCTACCATACTGAGATGATTAACATTTCGATGGATATATTTGATGGTTGTGTGTGTCTGCATTATTTAAAAGAAATGGGTTCATCTTGGGTGTTTTGTTTAGTCACTTTACTTTTATAAGTCCCCGAAGAGTACATTTGCTTGGTTCAAGGAATTGTTAAGTCTTTTGCTACATATTGCTTTATATAATGAGAACTATAATAAGAAAAGGAGCTGACTTCTCAGGCTGGTGAACGTAGGACCTTGTGGTAATCTAATATCCTGCACCACTCCAGAAGCTTCATGCAAGGCACATTCAGAAATGAACTTGATGTATGTACACAGTTATGCTTGGTATTGTTTGTAATAGCATGAAAAGGATGACTCCAGTGTGTCAACAGGAGCTGGTTAAATAAACCTTGAAACATCCAAATCATGGAATATTGTATAGTTGTGAAAAGAATGAGGAAGAGAGAAAGAAGGGTAGAATAAGAATATACATTGCTTATAATTGCAAAAGAAATTCTGAAATGATATATAAGAAACCAATGGAAGAAATAGGAGTGGGAATGGGATTTTGCCATATGCCTTCATTTATATTTTATATATTAAAAAATTTTTGAGTCATGTTTTTGTATTACCTTTTCAAAAAATGAGTGAATGAATGAATGAAATGGAGTTAAGAAAAAGAAGAAAAAGGGATCTGAGCTGCTGCCCATCTCTTTGGTACTAGGTGAATACATAGCAACAGTAGAAGAGATTGGAAGAGAGGCCCTAGGAAGGAGTGGCAGCCTTGTTTTTCTTCTTTTACTCAGTTTTGTATATTTAAAAAATATTTTGAGAACAATGAAATGATTTGAAACTGTCAAATGGCATTGCTTCAATAGCTGCATTGCTTTCTTTTTCATGTTCACTTATAGTATTTTTTCATATGCATACATATTATTTTTAATTGTATTTACACTTTTAATATTTCTAAACTTATCTAATTGTATTTTTTCCATGTTGCTATAGGAGGACCTTTAAAAAAATGAAGGTAGGGCAGTTTTATCTAGTGCACGTCCCCAAAGTGGTCTAATCTACCTCAAGGGGCAGGAAATTCATGCCCTCTAGTTTATATGTGACATACATACATGAGGAAAAATAAGAAAAGGAAAAGATTTGAATATGTATCAATGAAAATAGCATTTCTCCTTGATGATAAAAGAAAACACTTTTTTTATAATAATTCAGAAAACAAAATATAAAGAAAAATGTCTTAAATTTTCCACCCAAAACATTCTGTTTTCTGCTTTTTGGACCTTTTTTATGCATATAAAATTTTTTTAAAAATTATATATATATTTCTCCCAACTATTGAGATGCTCATGTAGTTTTTTTTCCTTTGCCTGTTAATATGGTAAAATACATTTTCGTATTTCTTAATTTTAGACCATCCTTGCATTTCTGGGCTGAACCCTATTTGATCAGAACTTTTTTGTTTATTTTTAAATAAATTTTTAAATAAATTGCTTGACTTTATTTGATCCTGTTTTATTTGAAATTATATGTTTGTAACATGGAAATTGGCCTGTGATTTTCTTTTGTGTTATTTTTGTTCTGTTTAATGTGTTGAGCTACCTGTATACTAATCATTAGAAGGTTCTCCATTTGTCTGTGTTCTGAAACAGTTGCATGGGGATTACCTGCTTTTTGAAAGTAGGTACTTTGTGGACTATAGACTGGTCTTGCCCACCCTTTAAAATGCATTAAGGGAATTCTCTAGCTGTCCACTGGTTAGGACTCCGTGCTTCCACTGCAGGGGGCACAGGTTCTATCCCTGGTCGGGGAACTAAGATATCCCGAAAGCCGCGTGGCGCAGTCAAAAATAAATACGTAAAATAAAATGCGTTAAAATCAGGGGAAGTGAAGTTTTAACATAGTGATTGCAGTGTAAACAGAAGCAAAACAGTGTAATTATCTAATGAGAACTTTTGTTTGATAGTGGTGTTCTCCGTGTATTTTTGCTACCAAGGCTAGTGCTGAGGTTACACTCACCATCTGAGGGTTTACCAGATGTAACTCTAGTTCTGAGGTGTTGCACATATACTAAATGTGCCTACCAGGGCTCTGCTTTATCCCCACAGAAAGCAAGAAGTAATGCAGTAAAAATCAACGTAGCTAGAAGATTTTGAAGAATGGGGCATTCTGGTTTAATTCTATTAACTTTGGAAATATAAAGGTGAAAAAAATCCTGAATTTTAACTCCCTGTTGAATGCAGTTCTAATACGTAGCAAATAATTCCACTTGTCTTCTTTAGTAAGTTTGATATCTTCAGACCTAGTTGATGTTTTATTATAGAATCACTGAAGTGTATTAGGCGCATATTTGAAGATCCTGTTTTAGAACTTTAGGTGTAAGAGGATGTAAATGGTATTGCATGAAATCAGGCTGGGTGGGAACTGATGCCTGGTTAGTATCTATTTCAGACTAAATCTCTGATTGCTGCTTGTGTTGTTATCTAACTCATTTAAAATAATACATATTGGGTTGAGGGTGGGAGTTGTGAGGAGAGTATGTCTTTTAATCGGATGTCTTTATTTCATATCAAGATAGGATATACAGTACCCCTGGCTTTGGACCTATAGAAGGAAACACGTTTTTCTACTTGCTGTACACCAGTGGTGCTTCACAATCACATTGCTGGGCCCCACCCAGAGTTTCTGATTCCACAGGTCTGGGCTGGGGCCTGATAATTTGCATTTCTAACAAGTTGCCAGGTGATAATTGATGCTGCTGGGCCAGGGACTAAATTTTGTGACCAGTTGCTGTATACTAACTGTAAATTCTAGAAATCTGGGAGTATAAGAAGTGCACAGGTTATGGGGCAGATCATGAAAGATTTAACTCTCTGCTGCTGCTCAGCAAAGTGTTTGAGTTCAGGTAATGAGCCGTATACAGGGATATGACACAATTCTTGTTTCATGATTGGAAGTCCTAGCCAAATATCAAGTGAGAAATTTTGTTTCATTTGCAGAGCTTAGAGACCAAGAGATTCTGGTCAAATAGGATTAAGTGATTAATCCCATGAGAATGGGGGTTATTTATATGTCTCTTTTGTCTTTCCCACTTAACATTTAGCCTTGCTTTAGAAGGGCCTGATATATTTTTTTTAACTGGGAAAGAACTTTGAGTGCCTATTAAATTGAAGGTTTTTGTGTTTTTAAAGATATTAGCTATTTAGTCTTAACATTTTTTAAACAGTAATTTAAGAGAATAAGAGAAACTTTTTAAAAAAGAGATAACTCACTGAAATTATTTTATATGTTGGAGAATATCGTCTGCTTCATAAAACATCAAGCATACTATGGGTTTTCTTTTTTTTTTTTAGTGATTTGTCATCATATTGTTTGAGGTAATACTAGTAATTCTTATAATCCCTCTGAAGATGAAAAATGAAGGCCAAAATCATAGCTGGCACAGAAGCTGGATACAGGAGACAGCTATGAAGGAATAGATAGATATACACACACATTTACACACACACACACACACACACACACACACATAAAATACACATACATACACATATATATTTTTTTAATGGTTATTATTGTTACTATTTTAACTGAGACAAAGATACCTGTGCTGAACTTAGGCCTCAGCTCTGGAAGCCACACCTTTTCATGAAGGAATTTTGCTTCATCAAGTTTCTCTCACTTGTCTGCTACCTAATTTCTTTTGTTCCACTGCTGACACCCTGGGTTTTAAAGTTGACCAGCTGGTTCAACATCAACTGTTGGAGGAATAACTGGTATCATACACAGCAGGTTGGGCAGACTCCCTAAATGGAAACATTCCTGTTTTGCTCCCACCCCCACAGAGGAGAATTAGGAGGAGAAAAAGGAGAGTAGAACTAGATCCTACAGACCAGGCCAGTGGTTCTGAAGCTTGTTGCACAGCAGAAACAAGCCACTAGCGTTCTAATGCACAATATAGATTTGGGGGCCCCACCCTGAGACCTTCTGAATCATGATCTGCTAGAACAGAGCCTGGGGGCTGCATTTTTAACAACTGCCTGAAGTAATTTTATGTAGCCAGCTGGGCTCTATGCCTCAGACCAGACCAGTTCTGGTCCTAGGTGAATTTTCGCCAGCCATGGTAAAAGTAAAAAAATTAGGACCACATAGTGTTTTTCATAAAATTGCATTTATTAATACAAAGAATTGGTTTTTGCATTGAATTAAGGCCTTAGTATGTTTTTGGATGTTACAATATCCCTTTGTAAAATTATGTTGATAAGGATGTTTTCTATTACCCTTATTTAGTTAAAACAAATTGCAATCTTATGTTCTCCGCAAAATACTTGTGAAAATTTCCTAGTCTGTGAAATCCTAAAGATTGAGTATCTCTGATCTCATTTTTTGGAAATCGTTTTTTAAAATACTTTGGAATACAGGTCCATAGAGGGTCCAAAATCTTTGGCTAGATAAGTTTTTTTTTTTAATTTAATTTAATTTTTTATTTATTTTTGGCTGCGTTGGGTCTTCGTTGCTGTGCTCAGGCTTTCTCTAGTTGCGGCGAGCGGGGCCTACTTTTTGTTGTGGTGTGCTGGCTTCTCTTGTTGCGCAGCGTGGGCTTCAGTAGTTGTGGCTCGCGGGCTCTAGAGCGCAGGCTCAGTAGTTGTAACGCACAGGCTTAGTTGCTCTATGGCATGTGGGATCGTCCCAGACCAGGGCTCGAACCTGTGTCCCCTGCATTGGCAGGGGATTCTTAACCACTGCACCACCAGGGAAGCCCCAGATAAGTTTTAGAATTCAGAAATTTTCAGATTTTAGAGAGATCCTTTCTCTGTATGATATGTAATGCCTGAGGGGGTCTGGTGCAGAACCCTTAGTTGCACACATTAATATTTCTGAGCAAAACAAGAGTATTCACACTAAGTAAGGTAAATTAAGGCGATATATAGCTTCACATCAGTTCAGGCCAAGTTTTACTGTCAACTGAGTTTTGACATGAAGTGTATGGAAAATGTTTAGTTTTTAGAGCTTTTTGGATTTTGGAATTGTACATAAGGGATAGGATAGACCTATTTGAGGTCTGCTTTCTCATCCTAAAAGTGCCAGCAAGCTTCAAATTAAATGGAGCTTTGTATGTTTATGGTAGAGAATAATTTATTTTGATTTAACACACTAGTGTGTGATGTATTCTTATTTGTAGTTTCCTTCCAAAGACCTCGTCCTTTGTTGAATAGCGTTTTTCTTCAGCCTGCTTCCCCTACTCCCATTTGTAGTATCTGAGAAAATTCAGAGTTTTATATCAGAGCCATTCTAGAACTAAAGTGGGAAGAGTGAGAGTGTAGGGTAGTGGGTAGGAACATGGGCTTTGAAGACAGAAAGACCTAACCTTAAGCCCCAATTCTGGCACTCACTAGGTTGTACCTTGCTTTAACAAATATCTGAATGTCAGAGAATTTATCTGAAAAACCGGGATAATAATAGCATCTATATCAACAGTATTGCTGTGAAGGTTAAGAGAGAATGTCAGTGAAGTACTTGGAAGAGCTGTTATTCTATTCTCATCTTTTTCCCCTGGTATTTGGGTAGATTACTTGCTTCCTCTGTGTAACTTAATTGTCCCATGCTAGCCTCTCTTTCCCTTAGAGCAGGAGTCCCCAACCCCGACGGCAGACTGATACCGGTCCGCAGCCTGTTAGGAAGCGGGCCGCACAGCAGGAGGTGAGCGGAGGGTGAGCGAGTGAAGCTTCATCTGCCGCTCCCCATTTGCTCGCATCACCGCCTGACCATACCCCCCCACCACACGCCCCAGTCCGTGAAAAAATTGCCTTCCATGAAACCCTGGTGCCAGAAAGGTTGGGGACCACTGCCTTAGAGGTTCTGGATAAGCTCGCTTCAAACATTTTCCCAATTCATGATCTGCTTCTGTTCCATTCTTGCAACTAAAACTTCAAATCCTGCCTCATCAATGATTTCCACACCAAAAAATCCACAAGCTCCTAAGCTTTATATGGGCCTAGTAGTTTTACCCAAATTTGAACGTCTTAGGGTAGAGTCCACATTACACAGTATGAGGCCTTTCACTACCTGAAATGTATCACTCTTATTTTTTTCATCTTTACTTTGTTCCAGTACTGTGCTCCCACTAACCAGGGAAACCTTTCCCTTTCTCCCATGAAACAATTCTGCTCTTACCCTAGCCCCTCAAGGACTCACCTTCTACCCCAAATTAATTTTCAAGGAGTTTCTACCACCCTGAATGGTACCTTTCCTAAAAAGACTTCCAGTGAATACAGTTTTCTCTACCTTATTACACATGTATTTGGACTACTTAGCTCCTTTTTCCCCACTTTGCTGTGGAAGACAATTCTTTTCTCTAGAAATATATCAAATAAAATGAGCATGTGGTCCTTTTTGGTGACTTTTGTTGAGATCCATAGTATGGATTTCTTCCAGTTTACATAATCCTCTATGGCAAGATTTTATACCTAGCCTGCAGCTCGTGAAGAGAATGTTGTAGCCACCTGGTGTTATTAAACACTCAAATAGTAAATAAGAACATGTAAAGTATTTTTGAAGAATAGAATTAGAATTTTTTTTCCCCTCAAGAGTAGTTTAACCTGTCAAAAACAGATTCCTGAGTGATATTGTCACTGGCTGAGGGGAATAATTGTTGATACTCAGTGAAGAATGCTCAGCCTATATCCAGGCCCCTGAAGGCATGGACTTCCCTTCCTAGCAAATGAGATTTAGCATACAGCATTCTAGAAATGGCAGTTTGTCAGCAAATTATTTATTGAAGACCTAGTGGGCACATAAAAGCATATTAGAAAGTGTAAAAGACTTGATTCTTGCCCTCGAGAAACGTCTAAGGTTATAAATGGACTGTTCCCAAAACAAATAACAAGTAATGCTCACTCGAATGTAGGTATAATCAAATGTGAAATGGTGATGGAGGTGGGGTAGACCTTAGGCAGAGATTGTATTTAGGTTTCTATAGTGGCATTTTTTTTTAATTAAAAAATTTTAAAAAAATATTTATTTGGTTGCATTGGGTCTTAGTTGCAGCAGGCGAGCTCCTTAGTTGTGGCTCAAGGGGTCCTTAATTGTGGCTCGCTGGCTCCTTTGTTGCAGCATGCATGTAGGATCTAGTTCCCGGACCTGGGATCAAACCCGGGCCCCCTGCATTGGGAGCGCGGAGTCTTAACCACTGTGCCACCAGGGAAGTCCCATGGCATTTCTAATACTATTACGCGTTTAAAAAACAAGCTAAACTGTCCTCAGATCAGTCTAAGACATTTAAAAGCCTTTCCTTTGTTATTCAGAAAAGTTACACATATTTCATATGTAATAATTTGCCCATAGGAATGTTTTAATGTTATCTGCTAAAGTTTCAGTTTGCAATATTTTCTCTGTTAATAGTATATAATACCTTCTTGGAGCTGTATATGGAGAAGTCAAGGTCCCTATGATAACCACCACTTGATGTTATCCTGAGAGGACAATTGATGGACTTTACCTGCGGAAGTAGAACTTGCCACTGACTGTAGTCAAGTGTTGATTCTACCTTTGAAAGTCCCTTTAAATGCTTTATGGAGAGCATTTTATGTCTGTTTTGTACATTTCCAGTAGGATAATAGTAATATCACAGAACATTCTAGGCATTGTTTCTAAAAGTTTGTGAGTTGTTAGAATAAAAATGTAATGAATAAATAAGGCAATTAATTAATTAGGAAAGTGCTTGGTAGTTAAGACTTCTCAGAGCAGTTAATTTACTTGGCCATGGATTCTTTTTTTTGGCCATGCCCATGCGGCATGTGGGATCTTAGTTCCCTGACCAGGGATCAAACCTGTGCCCCCTGCAGTGGAAGCACAGAGCCCTAACCACTGGAAACCACCGGTTTTTTTTTGTTTGTTTTTTCAGTTTTTTGCAGAAGGCATTCACAAGACTGATGTTTTGTAAAACACCGATTTGCGAACTACTGTACTGATGTAAGAATTAGGGAAATTGGGATTTGTACTATTCCACGTAGTGTTTGCCACTGTATTAGAGGAACTGTTCTCAGTCTTTAGTCTTTCTGTATATCAGAATCACCTATAGCAGTTAATAGGCAAAAATACAGATTTTGGGCCCTGGCTCAGGCCTAACAAGTCACATTGCTTAACAAGCGTGTTAACATTCTATTTGCAAGCCCTTTTCTTGCATCCAATGAAAGGATGGAACATTTGTGTATTGAGGTCAGTATAGGAACGCTTAGCAGAGTGATTACTTCCTTGTTTTCTGTTAAAGGCAATGCAGCTTCTCCGAGAACAAATGAAGTGGAAACAGAGGGGATAAGGTCATTCTAATTGGAGACTGACCCAGAACTTGTTTTTAAAATCTCCATATACATATCCTACCTGTTCTCCCTATACTTTCCCCACCCCCCAAAAAAGTTGAGCTACTCATTCTGCCTCCTTTGCACCTTGATCTTCCACCAAATGATGGAGAAAATTTGCTGGGTTTATTTACTCAGTAAAAGAAGACTTTGTAGGGCTTTCCTGGTGGCGCAGTGAGAGTCCGCCTGCCGATGCAGGGGATGTGGGTTCGTGCCCCTGTCCGGGAAGATCCCACATGCCGCGGAGTGGCTGGGCCCATGAGCCTGTGCGTCCGGAGCCTGTGCTCCACAACGGGAGAGGCCACAGCAGCGAGAGACTTGCGTACCGCCAAAAAAAAAAAAAAAAAGAAGACTTTGTAAAACAAGGAGACAGATAAATTACTTTAGTGCAAAATATGTTCCACATTGTGGAAAGAAATTCAAAATGGAGTCAGTATTGCTAAGAGAGCTCTTTAAAATGGAGCTGGGAGGCCATTAGTGAAGTGTCATCTCAGCCTGGATGGAATCTAACCTTTTGACCTGATGAAGTCATCCAGAACATCTGCCAGAAACTCAGGATACTTATTGGACCCTTGCCCTAAAATAACTGTAACAGTCTATCTACTTACCGGACCCCTACCCTGAAACAACTTGTGCCTTAAGGACAAATATTTTCTGATTAGTGTCAGAGTCAGTCACAGTTCTCACCAGGCATTTTTTTTCCCAAAGTGAAGCCTATAATATTCTTTTATTAATCTACAGGTAACAAATGTAATGCAGACATCGATCTTATTGGAATAGTAGAGAAATCTCTGGAGCCAATAGAAGAGAACTGGGCGCTCCATTAAGTAGCAGTAACACGGTAATTTAGCAACAATCACCATTAAAGGCAAACATGTATGCATAATTATGGCGGTGAGCTGTTAAATAGTAAAATCGGGACTATTAATTACAATCAAATAAAAGTTAACACTGATTACTTACGATATACAAGGCACTGTTCTGAACACTTAATTTTTTTAAATTGAGGTGTAGTTGACTTAATAATACTATATTAGTTTCAGGTATACAACATAGTGAATCAAAATTTTAATAGATTATACTCTATTTAAAGTTATTATAAAAGAGTTGCTATATTCCCTGTGTTGCAAAATATATTCTTGTAGCTTATTTATTTTATACAATTTTATACATAATGGTTTGTACCTCTTAATCCTCTACCCCTATCTTGCCCCTCCGTCCTTCCCTCTCCCCAGTGGTAACCACTAGTTCTTCTCTATATCTGTGAGTCTGTTTCTACTTTGTTGTAGTCATTTGTTTTATTTTTTAGATTCCATATATATAAGTAATAACATACAGTATTCATCTTTCTCTGTCTGATATATTTCACCAAGCATAATGCCCTCCAGCTCCATCCATGTTGTTGCAAATGGCAAAATTTCATTCTTTTTTATGGCTGAATAGTATTCCACTATATATATCCATTATATACAGATCCAAAAAAATATTTCTACAATTTACGTTAAAGAGTGTTCTGCCAGGACTTCCCTGGAGGTCCAGTTGTTCAGACTCCGCGTTTCCATCGCAGGAGGCATGGGTTCGATCCCTGGTCAGGGAACTAATCCCACAGCCATGTGGCGCGGCCAAAAAAACAAAACAAAAACCAACAACAGCAACAAAGAGTGTTCTGCCTATGTTTTCTCCTAGTAATCTTATGCTTTCTGGTCTTACATTTAGGTCTTTAATCCATTTTGAGTTTATTTTTGTATATGGTATGAGAAAATGTCCTAATTTCATTCTTTTACATGTAGCTGTACAGTTTTCCCAGCACCACTTATTGAAAAGACTGTCTTTTCCCCATTGTGTATTCATGTCTCCTTTGTCATAGATTAATCGACTATAAGTGTGTGGGTTTATTTTTGGGCTCTCCATTCTGTTCCATTGATCTATGTGTCTGTTTTTGTGCCTGTATCATACTGTTTTGATTACTGTGGCTTTGTAGTATAGTCTGAAGTCACAGAGCATGATACCTCTTGCTCTCTTCTTTCTCAAGATTGTTTTGGCTATTTGGGGTCTCTTGTGTTTCCATACAAATTTTCGAATTATTCTAGTTCTGTGAAAAATGCTCTTGGTATTTTCATAGGGATTGCATTGAATCTATAGATTCCCTTGGGTGGTATGGTCATTTTAACAATATTAATTCTTCTGATCCATGAACATGGAATGTGTTTCCATCTGTTTGTGTCATCTTTAACTTCTTTCACTGGTGTCTTATAGTTTTCCAAGTACAAGCCTTTTACCTTTAGATTTATTCATAGGTATTTTATTCTTTTGGAAGCAATTGTAAATGAGATTGCTTCCTTAATTTCTCTTTCTGATAGTTTGTTGTTAGTGTATGGAAATGGACCAGATTTCTGTATATTAATTTTGTATTCTCCAACTTTACCAAATTCATTGATGAGCTCTGGTAGTTTTTTGGTGACATCTTTAGGATTTATTTATGTATAGTATCATGTCATCTGCAGATAGTGACAGTTTTACTTCTTCCTTTTCAGTTTGGATTCCTTTTATCTAATTGCTATGGCTAGAACTTCCAATACTATGTTGAATAAAAGTGGCAAGAGTGGGCATCCCTGTCTTGTTCCTGATCTTAGAGGAAATGCTTTCAGCTTTTCACCGTTGAACATGATGTTAGCTGTGGGCTTATTATATGTGGCCTTTATTATGTTGAGGTATGTTCCCTCTATACCCACTTTGTGGAGAGTTTTTATTAAACATGGATGTTGAATTTTGTCAGAAGCTTTCTCTGCATCTAGTGAGATGATCAGATGATTTTTATTTTCAATTTATTAATTAATGTGGTGTACCACATTGATTGATTTGCAGATATTGAACCATCCTTGTATCTGTGGGATAGATCCCACTTGATCATGGTGTATGATCCCTTTAATGTTTTGTTGGATTCAGTTTGGTAATATTTTATTGAGGATTTTTGCCTCTATGTTTATCAGTGATATTGGCCTGTAATTTTACTTTTTTGTGGTACCTTTGTTGGTTTCTTGGTATTAGGGCGATGCTGGTTCATAGAATGAGTTTGCAAGCATTTCTTCCTCTGCAATTTTTTGGAATAGTTTGAGAAGGAAAGGTGTTAACTCTTCTCTAAATGTGTGGTAGAATTCACCTGTGAAGTCATCTAGTCCTGGACTTCTGTTGCTTGCGAGTTTTTTTGTTACTGATTTAATTTCAGTACTGGTAATTAGTCTGTTCATGTTTTCCATTTCTTCCTTGTTCAGTCTTGGGAGATTGTATATCTCTAGGAATTTGTCCATTTCTTCTAGGTTGACCATTTTATTTGCATACAGTTGCTTGTGGTAATCTCTTATGATCCTTTATATTTCTGTGGTGTTGGTAGTAACTTCCCCTTTTCCATTTCTGATTTTATTTATTTGGGCCCTCTTTTTTTTCTTGATGAGTCTGGCTAAAGGTTTATTGATTTTATTTATCTTTTCAAAGAACCAGTTCTTAGTTTCCTTGATCTTTTCTTTTTTTTTCTTTTTCTTTTCTTTTTTTGTCTCTATTTCATTTATTTCTACTCTGATCTTTATGATGTCTTTCCTTCTACTAACTTTGGATTTTGTTCTTCTTTTTCTAGTTCCTCTAGTGTAAGTTTAGGTTGTTTATTTGAGATTTTTTTCTTATTTCCTGAGGTTGGCTTATATCACTATAAACTTACCTGTTCATGCTGCATCCCATAGATTCTGGATCATTGTGTTCTTGTTTTCATTTGTCTCCAGGTATTTTTTAAATTTCTTCTTTGATTTCTTCAGTGATCCATTGGTTGTTTAGTAGCATATTATTTATCCTCCACATGTTTGTGTTTTTTGCAGTTTTTTTCTTGTAGTTGACTTACTGGTCTCATAGTGTTGTGGTTGGAAAAATGCTTGATATAATTTCAATTTTCTTGATTTTACTGAGGCTTGTTTCGTGGCTTAGCATGTGAGCTATCCTGGAGGATGTTCCCTGTGCACTTGAAAAGAATGTGTATTCTGCTGCTTTTGGATGGAATGTTCTATGTATATCTGTTAATAAGTCCAGTTGATCTAATGTGTCATTTATGGCCAATGTTTCCTTATTGGTTTTCTCTCTGGGTGATCTGTCCATTGATGTAAGTGGGGTGGTGAAGTCCCCTACTCTTATTGCATTACTGTTGATTTCTCCCTTTATATCTGTTAATATTTGCTGTATGTATTTAGGTGCTCCTATGTTGGGTACATATATATTTATATTTGTTATATCTTCTTCTTGGATTGATCCCTTGATCACTGTGTAATATCCTTCTTTGTCTCTTGTTACAGTCTTTGTTTTAAAGTCTGTTTTGTCTGGTATAAGTATTGCTACCCCAGCTTTCTTATTTCCATTTGCATGGAATACCTTTTTCCATCCCTTTCCTTTCAGTCTGTGTGTCTCTTTAGATGTGAAGTGAGTCTCTTGTAGGCAGCATAAATATAGGTCTTGTTTTTGTATCCATTCAGCCACTCTGTGTCTTTTGATTGGCGCCTATAGTCTCTTTACATTTAAAGTAATTATTGATAGGTATGTGTTCATTGTCATTTTGTTAATTGCTTTTGTGGTTCTTTTTTATTCCTGTATTGTTCTCTTCCCTTGTGATTTGATGACGATCTTTGGTGTTATATTTGGAGTCTTTCTCTTTCTTGTGTGTGTATCTATTATAGGTTTTGGCGTTGTGGTTACAATGATAGGTTTTTGGGTGTGGTTACAATGAGGTTTATCTATAGCAATATTTATTTATTTATTTATTTATTTTCGGTATGGGGGCCTCTCACTGTTGTGGCCTCTCCCGTTGTGGAGCACAGGCTCTGGACGTGCAGGCTCAGCGGCCATGGCTCACAGGCCTAGCTTATCCACGGCATGTGGGATCTTCCCCAACCGGGGCACGAACCTGTGTCCCCTGCATCGGCAGGCAGACTCTCAACCACTGTGCCACCAGGGAAGCCCTATATATTTATTTTAAGTTGCTGATCTCTTAATTTCAAACGCATTTTAACAACTCTGCATTTTTACTCCCTTCCCCTCACAATTACTGTTTTTGTCATCATATTTTACATCTTTTGTTTTGTAAATCCTTTAACTGGATCCTTTTTTAATCTTCCTACTAGCTCTGTGTGTGGTTAATTTACTACCTTTACTGTATATTTAACTTTATCAATGAGCTTTTTCCTTTCATAATTTTTATGCTTCTAGTTGTGGTCTTTTCTTTTTTGCTTAGAGAAGTCCCTTTAACATTTCTTGTAAGGCTGGTTTGGTGGTGCTGAAATCTTTTAGCTTTTGCTTCTCTGTGAAACTTTTGATCTCTCCATCAGATGAAAGCCTTGCCAGGTGGCGTATTCTTGGTTGTAGGTTTTTCCCTTTCATCACTTTAAATATATTGTGCCACTCCTTTCTGGTCTGTAGAGTTTCTGCTGAAAAGTCAGCTGACATTCTTATGGGAGTTCCCTTGTATGTAACTCATTGCTTTTCCCTTGCTGCTTTTATTTTTTTTAATGTATTTTATTTATTTATTTATTTATGGCTGCCTTGGGTCTTTGTTACTGCGCACAGGCTTTTCTCTGGTTGCAGCAAGTGGGGACTACTCTTCATTGCGGTGTGTGGGCTTCTCATTGTGGTGGCTTCTCTTGTTGCAGTGTATGTGTTCATTACAGGTATGGTACTTAGGGCCAAGTACCGTAAGGACTACAAGAAAAAAAAAAAACAGTAACACATGAGGCATATATGATAAGGAGGCACCACAGTCCAGAGCACGAGCTCTGGAATCACACAGGCTTGGTTCAAATCCCGGCTAAGCCACTGCCATCTGTATACGCTGAAGAACAGTCGAAGGTTTAAATGTTCTTTTACCAAATTTCGAAAAAGAAGAAAGAACCTACCTGCCAGGAAGGGACATCGTGGGGTGCAGCATCCAGTCGCGTCAGGGCTCTGCATCCCCTGCTCAGAAACCTTCACCGCCTGGCTCATGGTGATGCTGGCAGCTCAGCAGCCCTGGAGAAGGCGCTCCTGTCTCCAGGGCTCGCAGACAAGCTGGGGAGGTCCACGGAGGAGGCTGGCCACAGCCTGGCAAGCTCTGGGTGCCTCCTGCACTCAGCTCTGAGCAGGCTCTGGCCTCTGGGCCGCGTTGCGGGGAAGGGCTGGCCAATACATACGCAGGGTTGAGGGGCCTGCAGAGCCGGTGCCCAGGCAGGGTGAGCTCTGGAGGAGAAGGCTTCCACAGTCCTGAACAGTCTCCACATGGTGGCCCATCCGGTGCCAAACCCCTGCTACCCACAGCGAGAAGTCCCAGCCGCTAGAAAGTCCATAAGGAGTCGCGCTCTGGGGCCCCGCTTTTTGCCCTTGGGCTGGGTTTCTCCACGGGCTGGACTTGCGTGCGCACCCCCGCCCCACCCCCTGCCCCACCGCCCTTTCTCTGTGACAGGTAAAATGGACATGTCACAGCGCCAGGTTGAGCCATCCAGCGTCCAGTGCATGCTAGACATCGAGAGGAGTAAGAAGCTAGGGAGAAGCTCTCCGAGTTTCACACTCTATTCTCGGATTGCTTGGCGCACAACCGCTTCTACGTGGGCAATTTGTACATTTCGTACCTGGCTCCACCGCCGCTGGCCCCGCTGCGGGCCCCGGTGGGCTGTCACCCGCTGGTTTTGCCCTCCCAGGAGGCAGCCATATCTGACCGGGAGCACCCTGCTCCAGTGCCTGCCTTCTGCCCTGGTAGCAGGCTGTCCCACAGGACCGAGTACCTTTATCGCCTGGCTTTTACATCGCACCAAAAAGACAGTATCCCATCCAGCAGGCCAGGTACTCCCGTCTGGGGATTCTTCCCTTGGTGAACTGGAGGGACTCGCCGAAGAAGCCCGTGTTGTCTGCTCATAATTCCATCAGGTTCGGCCACTCAGCCATCAAGATTCCTCCACTGGGGCGCAAATTTACCCTCCTGCATTCACCACCTGAGCAGGTAGTCAAGGTTAGGAAGCCATCCAGATGGCTAGGTACCATCCAGTCACCTTCCACTTCCTTGCCCAAAGGAGAGTAAGGTGAAGGTCCAAGAAGAACCCCGAAGAGGCATGGCAAAGATGGAGGATCACCCAGAGACCGAAGGAGAGGACGATTGGAAGAGGGGCCACCGTAACAATGGGGATCTACCATTGACATCTAGGCCCCAGGAGACCAGTGGAGTCCTCACTTCCCTCAAGTGCGATCCTGAGCCTCTGGACCTCCTTCCCGAGCACCCAGAAGACAACTTGAGTGAGAATGCCCAGATGTCTCCAGTGAACTTCTCCTCAGAAAGCCATGTCATCTGCTCAGATGGAGATCCTGGAAATGTCCTGCCTCCTTGGAAGCCTGAATCCCATGCCATAGTGTTCTTTGCCCCAACCACATGCTGCTCCCTGCTGCTGGAGAGGCCAAAAAAAGAAGTGCTGGGTGAAGACCACCGGCCCAACTCACCAGGCTCACTGATGTCTGGGAAGGAGCTGCAGCGTGAAAAATCTTCAGACGTCCCATCAAGAAGCTCCCCTTCCCTGGTATCTACCAGCAGTAGGCCCTGCAAGTGGAAGATTCCCCTGCCGCTTTTTCTGCTGCTGCTGAGGCTGAGGTCGCCCCCGCCAGGGCTGAGGTCGCCCCTACCACTGACAAGGGATCAAGGTGAGTGACCCCCTCCTCCTAAGCTTCCGTGCTTAGCTCTTGCCGAAAACCCAGGCACCTTGGAGAAGAACACTGAGTGTCAGTGGAACAATATCCTGAATAATATAAGGAAGGTCCAGCCACCGTCCCATGAAAAGGAACCCCCAACACCCAGTTTTGTAGATTCTACCCCTTCTCTATTACTAAGCTACTCCTCTTCCAGTCCCTACCATCAATCCCCCTGTTTTAACTGGGCAGCCCATGACTTCTCTGGCAATCCCTTCCACCAGCATGGTCACGGCATCTAGAAGTTTGACCTTCCAGCCTACTATAGATCCTGATGTCACTGACATGGACACTACTGCCCCTTCCCAAGCTGTCATTTTTAGGTCTCTCCCAGGTTTCAGGGTGGAGCAGAGGCACCCTGCAGGGGTACCAGTGTCCATCACCCGACCTGTGCCGATGGTCCCCTGCGCCACCTCAATTTTTAACCATCCCTTTGGCCCCCAAGCCAACCCTCAGCCCATATTTGGGACCTCTATGGGCAGCAGAGAGCCTCTCTCCCTGGTGCTCCTGTTTTCCCCAGCCCCCCATTTACGGCTTCGGCTCCTGTTTTCCCCAGCCCCTCGTTTATGGCTTCGGCCGTTATCGGTGCTTCAGCAGGCAGCACCTCTGACACCGAAACTATGGACACCACACCTCCTTCTTAGGCTGTCATTTTCCAGTCTGCCCCTGTCTCCAGGCAGAACCAATACGCATTTCACACGGCTGTTCCTATTGCGGAGAACACACCACCCAGTGGTAGCAATGCCTCAGCCCATGCCTTGACTCATTTACCTGCAGCCTCGGCCAACAGACAGACCAACACTTCAAGCTTCTCTTGGACCCAGGTCTCCCGTCTCAGGCCACATTTGGGGCCAACGATGCGCAGAGGCCTAACGATTATTTTCTATTGGGAAACCCAGTAAACCCAGCACAAGATAAAGTCCTAACCTCTCCCGCAGCCCAGCCACTGCGAGTCAGCATCATGCAGTCAGCTTTGCCAGCTTCCCTATTCGCCACCACCAGCAGCACGCAGCCTGCCTTTGGCGACAACCCAGGCATTCTCCCCAGGGCTGTATCCATTACTACTGGCTTTGGAGTTGCCACCAGGATGCCCAGTACTGGGGACAGTAGCTCGCTCTTTGCCGATACCACACCGGGCCTACTGTTCATGGGACCTGCAGCCCCTACAGCTGGTGGGAGCCTTGGAGTCAGTGTGTCAGCCCCAGGGCTCGCTCATTCAGAGGCATCCAGACCACTTAACTTTGGGGCAGGACTAAGTGGGGCACCCAGCACTGCTTCTGTTCCTACTTTGGGCCAGACAACCTGCGATCTACCTGACCACGGCAAGGCCGCTGCAGTAGGAGGGACAGGCACCATCCCAGCATTTGGGAGCATACCTGATTCCACCTTAAATCCAAATACCTGGGGCCTACCTGGGCTGAATACAGGTGGTATGGTGATGGCAGGGGATAACACCATCCGCACGACTGGAGGCCACTTTCCATCACTGCACCCAGGGCCCATCTGGATGTAGAAAACCTACATTTAAAAGTTCCATCCCCAAGGAGAAGAAATCTGTCAAGGGACGTGTCAGTTTCCACCTTCCATCAGAGCACACCACATCTGCTGGAGCTGCAAGCGTGGGTACCACCCGTGGGTTTCAACACACTTCTAGTTCTACCTTATTTCCAAATACAAGGGGCCCACCTGCCCACAGTCCAGGTGGTGGTCGTATAGGAGGGCACAGCATCATGCCCATGATTGGAGGGCCTGGTATTCCCGCTTACAACTGGGGCCCACCTGGCCAATACACAGGTGGTGCGGATGGAGGGAACAACATCTCACGGGTGCCCGGAGGCCCTGTGTATTAACTGCCATCAGACTTGGAACCCATCTGTGCAGAGAACGGGGGGCCATGGGGGACAGCACCACACCTGCTGTGACTGCATACACTTCTGGTGCCTCATTCATACAAAGCACCTGCCCCCCCCAGCCAAAACCCAGGTGGCGCCATGGGGGATAGCACCATCCATATTTAGAGAGGAACCTCTACTCTCGGAACACTGGGGTCCCCAAGTCAGGATACCCCTCTGACTTAGACGAGCCAGCATTGTGTTTGGAGGCTCCTGGTCAGGGCAGCTGTGCCTGTGCTCATAGGAGTCTGGCAGCCTCATAACCTGCCCAGGGCTTCATAGGAGCCATCAGCTAATTCCTTTCTTCTGTGAAGAAACTCAGCAAATGAAGAGCAGATCTTATTCTGCAAACTGTGTAACCATGAATGGACTTTGCCTCACTGGAAAGCGGCTCAGCCCCTTTAGGTGAAACTTAACCTCTTCCTACAGCAAGCCAGAGGACCACACCTCAGGGGTGTGCGTGTGTGTGCGTGCGCGCGTGTGTGTGTGCGTGCGTGCGTGTGTGTATGTATGTGTGTGTGTGTGTGTGTGTGTGTGTGGGAGGGTGAGGAGCATATGAGCCTACTTCAGAACTACACCAGACTTGAGAAGTTCCAGTTAGGAGAATGGAAGAGAGCTGCCTGTATCATCCACTGTGCCATCCCTATGGTTTGACTGTTAACTTGGCCACCCAAGCTCCCAGCCAGTTTTCCCTAGACTTGGAACTGGCAGGATGCCCACTGCTGTTTTCAGATGCTTTCTCTCCCCTATGCATTTGCCCCAATGGGCCCTTCTCTTTCCCAGCTTTATGTACATATGTATATATATGTCAATAAAATCTTGTTCGTATTAATCTGCTTCTGTTCATGTGTCTTTACTCACTGACTCAGCTGTAGAGGAAGAACTGACATATGTGAATGTTGATGTGTGAGCCAGACTTAAGGCCCCCAAATTTTGTGTCCCAGTGACTGGGATGTGGAATTAGGCACACGTTATGGCTGCATGTGCTGAGTCCTGAAATCTGTTCTCAGTGTAACGAGTGACAATCAGGAGGAACTAAGGTCCAGAGGAGGGAGAGATGGGGTGACTCACCCTGCCTTCTCTATATGTCTCTCTGTCCCCTCACCACTCCGACCACACTGGAGGCTAGATAATCCCTGATGTGTGATAAGGAACCACACTTTAAGATTTTAGTTTTTGAAAATGTTTACATGTCTTTCGGGGCATCTTTTTATTCAGTTGAGACTTAGGCTATCTTCATACATTCCCACTCCACCCAGAGAGGATGGATTTGGCATCCAGGTTCATGTGTCTGGAGAAACAAAGGAAGAGTTCATACCTGCTCTGTAATTATTGAAAATTTAAGTTTACCTCAAATTTACCATGCTGCTTAAAATAGCAGAAAAGATCCTCTTTAATAACTGGCTTGGCTCTGAGCTAAACCGCTGAAATATCAAATCACAAGAGTTATAATTGTGCCCAGTTCTGGCTGACCCTAGAGTTCTGCTGGGCCTCCACTAGGTTTAATAATGGCAAAATTCCTGAGTCTATGCAGCCTATCTTCCAGTTGGAGGGGAGAACAGAAACCCATGTAAATTATCTAGTAGGTTAGCCAGTAATAAATGCTATGGAGATTAAGCAGTATATGGTGGGTTGAGATTGTGGGCAGAGGGAAGCAAGGCTTTCAACTTAAACGGTAGACAGGATAAGTCTTACTGGGAAGGTGGAATTTGAACAGTCTAGAGGGAGGCAGGTGAGTCAGACATCTGAGGGAAAAGCATTCCAGATCATGGGAATAAACTCTGCAAGGCCCAGAGGAAGGATGCCAGTGTCCTCAGGGAAGAGTTAGTAAATAATGTGGCTGGAATAGAGTCAGCAAGTGGGAAGCAGGGAAGGAGGAAAGGAGGACAGAGAAGATGTGTGTTGAATTCCCTGCATCACCATTTATTGATCGTGTGATCACAAACAGTTAATTCAACCTTGAAGTGTTTCAGTGAACTCAGTGCTTTTGCTATGGCCTATTTACCTCTCAAGAGTTTTGGAAGGATAAAATAAGGTAGGGAAGTATCCCTTCCTACCTTCCGATGGCCTAGACTATCAGTTATTCCTTCCTTCTCCTTTATTTGTAGCCTCTCTGTCTCTACTAGACTCTTTCTGTGAACATTTAAACATGTTCTAGACTGTCCAGTCTTTAAAGTTTCCAGGGACCTCTCACCACTCCAGTTCCTGTTCATTCCTATTCCTTTCCTTGGCAGCTGGCCTCCTTGAGAGAGTATCTAATACTTCCTGTCCCTGCAATTCATACCTCATCCATTTGACTTTCTCCCTCATTTCTCTTTATGGATACTGCTTTCATTAAGGTCATCAGAGACCTCCATGGTCCTAAATTCTATGGACACTCTTCAGTCTTCCTTTTGACCTTGCATCAGCCTTCAACACACCTGCCTTACTGGGTGTGTCAGTCCCCTGTGTAACAGATTACCACAAACTGGTGGCTTAAAACAACATAAATTTATTCTCTTGCAGTTCTGGAGCCCAGAAGTCAAAAACCAAGGTGTTGGGAGGGCTGGGCTCTCTCTCTGGAGGCTGTCGGGGAGAATCTGTTCTTTGCCTCTTTAACTTCTGGTGCCTATAGGCATTCCTTGGCTTGTGGCCACATCACTCCAATCTCTGCCTCCCTGGTCACACTGCCACCTTCTCTCTGTCTCAAATCTCCCTCTGCTTTTCTCTTATAAGGACACATCATTGGATTTAGGGCCTACTGGGGTAATCCAGAATGATCTACGTATCTCAAGGTCCTTAATTTAGTTGCATCCGCAAAGACCCCTATTCTAAACAATGTAGCCTTCACAGGTTCTAGGGATTAGGATATGAACATATCTTTTGGGGAGCTACCATTCAACTCACTACACGGGGGTTCTGTCCTCCCTTGATTTCTGTGATGGCACACTCTTCTGGTTTCCTTCTCTGTCTCCTTTTCTATACTATCTCCTCCTATAACTGACTTTTTAAAATATTCACACTTGTCAGGTCTGGGTCCTGGACCCTCTTCTCATCTCACTTTGCCCTTTTTCCCTAGGCAATATCTTCTAGTCCCATGACTTCTGTTATCATTTATGTAAGCAACGAGTCCAGATTTCTATAGTTAGCCACACCTCACCTACTGATGCATATAAACAACCTACCTGTGTCACCATTTGAGTGTTTCAGAGGCATTACACATTTAATGTGTCCAAAATAGAACTCATCACCCTTTAGACCTCGACTCCCCATCACCACCCAAGAAAAATTTGCCCTTCCCACAGAGTTCCTTAGCTCAGTGGGTAACATTACCACCCACCCAGTTGCTTGTGCCGAAGTTATCCTTGATGTTTCCCTCACCCTGTCTCCCCACATCCAGTTCCTCACCAGAACAACCTAAAATAGTTTTGGAATCTACCTACTCTCTTCTTACTGCCATTATTTTAGTCCAAGTAGCTACCTCTTTTTTTTTTTTTTTTTTTTCATCTGGTTTAGTGCATTAGCTGCCTTACTGGTCTCCCATTATCCACTCTCAGTCTCTCCAATCCATTTTCCATGTGGCAGCCTGAGTGATCTCAAAATATGAATTGAGTCGTCACTATGCTACTGAGAACACTCTTTAATGTCTTTCATTGCTTTTAGGGATGATATCCAAAATCCTTCATGTAGCCTCTGATGTCCTGTATGATCTGGCCCCATCTGCCTCTCAACCTCATCTCTCTTCCTTGGCAATTCTCCCCCCTGGTTCTCCTTTGACCTTCCAACTATATACATACCTACCTGCTTGTAGTTCCTGAAAGTCCCCTCCTGCCTCTGAGTCTTTGCATATGCTTTACCCTCTCCTCCCTATTGCTAGCTAACTTAAGTTCTTCAGGTATCAGTCTAAATGTTGCTTGTTCAGGGAAACCTTTCCGAACCATCCCCCACTCCTGGACTAGATTGGGTCTTCCTGTTGTCTTCTCATACTCGCTTTTACTTCTCCTTTTAATTTAATAGTAATTATTCTTAATTATTTGCTTGTCTCCCGAGCGAGTGTAAATACCAACAGGGAAAGGACTGTGTCCCCTGTCAAAGCAGCAGTCAAGCACAGTGCCAAGGGTAGATAGGCACACAGATATTAGTGAGTGAGTGCATCTAATTACCTGAGCTGCTAAGAAGTAACTGGGAAAAGACAAAACCTGAATCTAGTGGCAGCATGTTTGAAGTAAAATGTAAAATTGTTGTCTATAATGTTTAATTTTTATTAACCAGTATTAACCAGACTGAATGAAGTTAACAAAACTGTAGGAAACAGAATAGTAGAGACCAGTTTTTATATCAGCTACTCAATTGACTTTTTCCCAGCAATTGAGTCAAAAGTTCCAAGTGTTCTTGACAGTCAGACTGTTATCCTGGGCACGATCTAGGTTTATACCTTCTGAAAAAATCTCATTTAGGTTTAAAAAAAACAGTCAGTTTTTTGTGTGAGCATGTTGTATCTGAAATTTGTGGTTTTTCAAAGTGTTGAACTGATGAAGTATGTATTCTAGAAATATCCTAGATATATTAAAAGCCCTGACGTTCTTCGTGGCTGAGAGCCAAGGCCTCTGTTTCAAGCCAGATATCTTAAACACAAACCCTTGACCATGGTAAAGTGCTAAATCAGATGCTTGGCAGGAGCTCAGCACTCCTGTTTTGACTATGAACAGGGCTACATGCTTTCCCATCTTCAGCCAAATGACAATCGTTATTTTCCATTTTCAGCATGTTTGTCGTGTCTATAAGAGGGAAAGTGAGATAGAGGGGGAAGAAGTTTCAAGTAGTTCTTAGATTTCATAATGCAGTATAGACACAGACCAGACACCAACTCCTTTATGTACTGCTGAGGTCTAATGCTTGAAGAACTTCTCAAGTAATGACCTGCTTCAGACTGCACATTTGACTTCTTGATAGATAATTGGAAAGATGTGGCAACTGGTGGTCTGTGTGGCAGAGATAGTTGTCAGTGTTCATTGAATACCTGTGTTAGTTATTTATTACTATATAACAACTTACCCCAAAGATTAGCAGGTTAAAACAACAAACATTTATTATCTCACAGTTCCTGTGGGTCAGTAATCTGGGAACAGCTTAGCTGGGTGCCTCTATCTCCGAGTATCTCATGAAGTTACAGTCAAGCTGTCAACTGGAATGGCTCTCTCATCTGAGGGCTTGACTCGGGAAAGATGAACTTCTAAATTCAATCACATGGTTGTTATAAGATCGAATTCCTTTTCACATGCGCCTCTCTGTAGTGTAGCTGACAACGTAGCAGCTATTCTGATTTGTGATCTGCTTATGTAACCAAGCATTTCCCCCCATCTCTGGACGCTTTGGGGGTATTTCCTTTGTCTCCACTACACTAGAATTTCACAAGGATATGCTTTGGTGTGGGAGGATCAAGTGAAATAATGAACATAAAAAGTCAAAATAAGCTGATTAGAGAAACACTGTGCTGTTGGAGGGCATGCATGATGGATGGTGAGCTGGAGAGGGGCTGGAAACAGAGAATGTTAACATGCAACTTCGGAAGCAGGAAAGTCAGGGAAGTTACAGGCAATGGTGGTATCTTACCTGGTGTCTTCCTCAAGTTGGAAGGCATTCCCCAAGTGTCTTACCTAGGAGTTACCATTCTCCAGCAAAATCTCCCCATTCCCACCCCACTTCTAAAGTCGAGGGGCACATTAAGCACCAATTCGCTGTCACCCAGAAGGCCCACAAACCAGTGTTGTTATTGAACTAACCCAGCAGCCCAGTTTGCTTAACCCCTGAACCAGTACCTTCTTTGGTCTTCCTTTAGCACTGTCTGGGTGGTTTTTTAAAAGTGAGGTTGGACAGATGATGTGCCTTAAGTTACAGCATAGATATGAAAGTACTTTATAAATTGTTAAAACACTGCACAAATTAAGTTGTTGGATTGCTGCTATTTAGAGAAACCAAACTTCCCAATTGTGTGGAGAACACAGGTGGAATGGTATAAAATACGAATCAATACTGTATAACCGACTGTGGAGAGAACCACTTTCCTAGTACTGACAGTCTCATATCTCAGTGCTTTCAGCTTCTCTAAAGTGTTTGTGTTAAATTGGATAATCCCCATGTTGAGTTTGTGGTAATTTTCCGTTCCCTTTCTCATGAAGGTGTATCCTGCAGTTTGTTCTCTGTGCTCTGCCTTGCTCTTGAATTAGCAGGGTTATTCTGTTCTTTCTTCCTCTGTCTTCCCTTTTTCCTTATGGTCATGTGCACTCAGGATTTATTTTTTGGGCAAAGGCAGATGTTTTAGAGAACTGAACTCTGATTCTCTGTGGGTGATTTCCGTAATGTGGGGAAAAATCAGTGTTGGTGGTAAACAACTGCCAAGTGAATCTTTGAAAATACTATATACTGAATGTAATATGCTACCCAGCAAGGTTCAAGACCTTTAAGAGTCTCTGATTTGGGACATCCCTGGTGGCGCAGTGGTTAAGAATCCACCTGCCAATGCAGGGTACACAGGTTTGGTCCCTGGTCTGGGAAGATTCCACATGCTGCAGAGCCACTAAGCCCGTGCGCCACAACTACTGAGCCCACACGCCACAACTACTGAAGCCCGTGTGCCCTAGAGCCCACATGCTGTAACTACTGAGCCCACGCGCCACAACTACTGAAGCCCGCACTCTCTAGGGCCTGCGTGCCGCAACTACTGAGCCTGCATGCTGCAACTACTGAAGCTGGTGCACCTAGAGCCCGTGCTCTGCAACAAGAGAAGCCACTGCAATGAGAAGCCCACGCACCACAAAGAAGAGTAACCCCCCCTGCAGCAACTAGAGAAAGCCCATGCACGGCAACGAAGACCCAACGCAGCCAAAAAGGAAAAAAAGGTCTCTGACTAGGAATACTTACTTATGCAGTTGCCCTGGCATTTAGAGCAGACTTAATTCTATCATTGTTATGCTGCAAATGGAAGTGGTGAAAGTCAAGAGCTGGTTTCCTCCCTTTTATAGCCTTATGGAATTATTATTCTGGAGCAGTATTTGGAATAATCATTGATTTCGTTTGTCTCTATCTGAAATGTGTTAAACTGATATATTTCATACTAGGTGCCCTATTTAAACCAACAGTGAATTAAATGGGTTCTGTCTTAAATTCTTTTTGAGCTATCACTGAGTTGTTTTTCCATCTAGTCTTATTACTCTTCACAATTCTACTTTGTCTTTTAAGAAGATGAGATTTTCTAATGTTCATAACAGGTTAGAAAATTGCAAAAATTTTAAAGGGGAGTAAGCAGTAATTTTTTTTAGTGTACCCAGAAGCAGAGAAGGACTTTTTCATGAGTGTTGCCAAGATAGAAATGAGTGAGGAAATAATTTGTTAAAACTTAAAAATGCCCCAGGGTTGGTTGGGAGGGGATTGAGTTGAGACTGGAAGGAGACAGGCTGGAAAGGGAAAGTTGCCTAAACACCATGATCCACAGTAGATATGGAGTTCCTAATGCTGAGGTAGGTTACAAAATACAGAAACCTACATCTTGTGTTTCATGAGTTTATAATTGGAAAGAGAAAAATTAAACATATGAAACAGAACAATTAAGTAGTATTAACACCATGCTCATTACATACAAGAGCTTAGGGGAGGTGGTATAGAGTGAGTAAAGACTGCAGTGGTTTTTAAAGAGTCGTTAAGATTTAAATAAAGTACAGAAAAAAGACATATTTCAGATGATAGTGAACACATCAAAATGGATTTGGAAGCCAAAGTAAACAATTTTTTAAAATATGTACGCATTTGAAAAGCCATAGACAGACACTCACACAAACTGCAGACAAAAATTAAAGCCAGTAAAAACTGCCACCAAAAAATTAATCGAAAAATAATTTTTATTTATAAATTAGTTTATGAGAAATAAAAATTATGACAAATGTAATAAAAATTCTTACAAAAGTTAAGGAAACGATATATATACCCTGAGAGAAAAATGGGTGAAGTACTTTAGCAGAAAAATTACAATATAAGAAATATAAATGGCTAGTAAGCTTATCTCAAAATACTTAGCCTCAGTAAAAATCAAAGAAATGTAAACAATAACTTGCGAGTTTTCTTGTATGAAATTGGCAATAGTTTAAAAAATAATAATACTCATGAGTGCAGAGAAACAGCATTTACATAATACCAGTGGGAATTTAAATTCTTATGGCAGCATGGCAATAGATCAAGAGCCTTAAAAAAAACAAACCTTCTTTCCTATACAGCAGTTCTATTTCTAGGAGTTATCCTAAGGAAATCATTAGAAAAAATGAACACAAGAAGTTCATCCAACCTTTATAATACAGAAATACAGGATATACACCAAACGACAGTGTGGCTGTATTAACATAGAAATAAGAAAAAGAAAATGATGGCGCATCATGCTGTTACTGTACGAATGGATCCTTGGAGAATGGTTGTGTGTATATGTACACACGTAGGGGAGGTCAGGAAGCTTATATCCACCACATTGTTAAACATTTTTAACTCTGGATGGTTAGACGACTGGTGACCTTAACTTTTCTCCTTTTTGCTTTTCAATACAATTAACATGTATTATTTTTGAAATATGTTTTAAAGAAAAACACATCTTAAGAATCAGAATAAGGGGCAGTTGTTTACAGTGTTTATTAAGAATGCATTTTCTCTACCTAGTTAAATGTTAATAAGGAAGCTGTGTGATCTTGGTTACATTCTAGAACCTACAGAAATTTGGCTTGAAAAAATACTCCCCACCCTCGGCTCCCAACCCACTTGCCTAGAAAGGCTAACTGAGCCTAGATGTTTTTTTCTTTTAACTCTTAAAGCGTTGTACATCTGTATAGTTGGTAAGAGGATATGGCTAGTTTTGTAACAGTTATAGACTAGCAGTTTCTATTCATCTATAGTTAAAAACTTTGATTTAGAACTTCAAAAGCATCTGGAAGAATCTTTTCATTTCCTTGATCCTTTTATCCTTTTTATCCTTTTTTTTTGCTTTTTGGATCATTTTATCCTTTCTTTTGCTCCTGTTTAGGTTCTATCATAATGAATGGATCCAGTGTGGCGAATACTTCACCCAATATAAAATCCAAAGAGGACCAAGGGTTAAATGGGCATGATGAGAAGGAAAACCCATTTGCAGAGTACATGTGGATGGAGAATGAAGAGGATTTCAACAGGCAGGTAAAGAAGTGAAAGGCTAATGAGATGTGTAATTCAACAGCTATAGTATTTTACCGTCAGTCTGTTACAAGAGAAATGGGTTCATTGGCTTTAGAACAACTTGAAAATATGTAGAAGCCTGGTCTGGGCTGACCAAGAAGCAACTTCAGCTGCTGAGACCAGATTGAAGATACTTTGGAGGATGATATTGAAATGTTTCTACCATGCTAATTAAAAGAGGATCAAATACCGTGGTGTTCTGGTGTAGACTTCTGGGAAACAGCAGCTGTGTGCAGACAGGCCAGCTTGGCATGCCACACATAGGAACTCAGAGACTGGCAGAATGCAATTCTGAGATAGGGAGTGTATTAGGTGGGGGAAGGCTAGACTGCTTCCACAAAGATCCAGCAGTAATTCATGGTCTTACATCTCTGTGGCGTTAACAGCCCAAGGTAAGCATTCCAGGTAGACAGGTGACTCTTCAACTACACGGTGCCCTCCATGATGTTGCTCTGCCACGCCCAGGGCATTTTATCAGATGCAGGATAACTGGAAGTCAAGCCACAAGGAAAGGCAGAGAGCCAAATGTCAAAGCAAAGATCTCTTTTTAACCAAGTGATGCCAAAATGCTCACATCCCTTCTGGGGACATGACATGATTAATAGTTACATGGCCATATCCAGCATGAGAGACAGGAAATGTGATTTTAACTGAATAGCCTGGTGCTTTGGGGAGAAGGAAACAAGTTTAGGGGGGCAGCCAGGAGTTACCACCCCATGTGGCCCATTGTGGTATGATCTGTGTGAATAGTACATAGACCATGCTTCCTGTCACACCTCTGGGCCCAGGTAACTATTTTTGTGGGTTGTGCCTGTGAATAAGGGTAGATTTAATACCAGGGAGCATGTTGTTATGCTCTTGGGGAGAGGAAGGGCACATCTTGAGCAGTCATGTTAAATCTTGTAGCTTGGAAATATTTTCTAGTTGTTATTTTAAGTACTTGATATTTAAAAAAAGAAAAGTGTGGCTAATTGTAATGTTGAAATAGTATGTTTAAGTCTTGCTACCAGTGACTTTTCCTTTGAATTCATGAGGTTAACTGTATTGGCTGGCTTGGGTGACTATTTTTGCTTGACCGGCCCTCCGGTGGTGGCTCAAGTGAACTGTGAATCTGTTACCAGGCTTCCTGCAGGAAAGTCATGGCCAAACAAGAAGCGGGAAGCCTGTTAAAATCACACTTAATCTCCAGAGTGAAGCATACTCTTTATTAAGAGTTAACAGTGTCTGCAAAAAAGTGTAAAATATCCTAGCTATATATTGCTTTAGATTAAGACAGTCTTTAAGAAACATGCAGTTGGGGACTTCCTAGTGGTACAGTGGTTACTAATCCGCCTGCCATTGCAAGGGACACAGGTTTGAGCCCCGGTCTGGGAAGATCCCTCATGCTGCAGAGCAGCTAAGCCTGTCTGCCACAACTACTGAACCTGCGCTCTAGAGCCCGTGAGCCACAACTACTGAAGCCCGTGTACCTAGAGTCCATGCTCCACAACAGGAGCCACCGCAATGAGAAGCCCGCACTTCACAATGAAGAGTAGCCCCACTCACCTCAACTAGAGAAAGCCCGTGCGCAGCAACGAAAACCCAACTCAGCCAAAAATAAAATATATATATATATATGGAATTTAAGAAAAAAAATGTCATGAAGACGCTAGGGGTAAGACAGGAATAAAGACACAGACCTACTGGAGAACGGACTTGAGGATATGGGGAGGGGGAAGGGTGAGCTGTGACAAAGCGAGCGAGCGAGAGAGAGAGAGAGAGAGAGAGAGAGAGAGAGAGAGAGAGAGAGATGGACAGATGGACATATATACCCTACCAAAGGTAAGGTAGATAGCTAGTGGGAAGCAGCCGCATAGCATAGGGAGATCAGCTCAGTGCTTTGTGACCACCTCGAGGGGTGGGCTAGGGAGGGTGGGAGGGAGGGAGATGCAAGAGGGAAGAGATATGGGAACATATGTATATGTATAACTGATTCACTTTGTTATAAAGCAGAAACTAACACACCATTGTAAAGCAATTATACCCCAATAAAGATGTTTTAAAAATGTATATATATATATAAATTAATTAATTTAAAAAAAGAAATATGCAGTTGTGTAAATACTCATATTATTTCTTCTTGTTTTGAAAGTATACTACATTGATGACATCATTTTCTATTGCTATGCAAAAAAGTGTTCTTTATATCTTTCTAAGGTTATGAAAGTATTTTTTCTCATGTAGGGGCCTCAATACCAGAAAAGTGGGCCAGAAGCTGGGGGTTGGTTTTGATTTAATCTCCACTATCCAGGTAGTGGTCTAGTTACATAGTTCCTGTACCCTTTTCATATCTGAAAGATGGGGAATTTAAGAAGAATCGCTTCTCAACAAGATTGAGAAAAGAATTTCAAGCTTTAAAATGATTTTCTGTAAGTGCCATATGAGTGGAAAATATCTGTATCACATATTAGAAGATCTGTGAATACCTGGAATTTCTGCTATTTTGACTATTTCCTCAGCCTTATTTTTGATGGAATTTGGTTGAAAAATTAAAAATTATATTTTCTCTAGCCTGTCATTAGAAGCATCATAATTCTTAGTAGATCTCATACAAGATCATTCTTTTTTTTAATTAATTAATATTTATTTTTGGCTGCGTTGGGTCTTCGTTGCTGCGCGCGGGCTTTCTCTAGTTGGCGGTGAGCGGGGGCTACTCTTCGTTGCGGTGTGCGGGCTTCTCACTGTGGTGGCTTCCCTTGTTGCAGAGCACGGGCTCTGGGCACATGGGCTTCAATAATGGTGGCCCACTTAGTAGTTGTGGCGCACGGGCTTAGGTGCTCCGTGGCATGTGGGATCTTCCCGGACCAGGGCTCGAACCCGTGACACCTGAATTGGCAGGTGGATTCTTAACCACTGTGCCACCAGGGAAGTCCACAAGATCATTCTTTTTTTTTTTTTTTGCGGTACGTGGGCCTCTCACTGTTGTGGCCTCTCCCGTTGCGGAGCACAGGCTCCGGACGCGCAGGCTCAGCGGCCATGGCTCACGGGCCCAGCCGCTCCACAGCATGTGGGATCTTCCCGGACCGGGACACGAACCCGTGTCCCCTGCATCAGCAGGCGGACTCTCAACCACTGCGCCACCAGGGAAGCCCCCCCACAAGATCATTCTTAACTGCATAGTAACAACCTCTGAAAGAAAGAGGTAGAGAAAAAACTGGAAGGTGTGAGTCCCACTGGGACAGTACGTCTGAGCTCTTCCCCTTTGCTTGCTAGGTGGAAGAGGAGCTGCAGGAGCAAGAATTCTTGGACCGCTGCTTCCAGGAGATGCTGGATGAGGAGGACCAGGACTGGTTTATTCCATCGCGAGACCTGCCTCAGGCCATGGGACAGTTGCAACAACAGTTAAATGGACTGTCAGTCAGTGATGGTCATGATTCTGAAGATATTTTGGTAAGAGCATATGTAGTTCCACATGTGACATAGTGAAAAGAAGGTAGGATTTAGAGTCACAGACTCTCTTTTTGGCCCTACAACCTTGGGCAAGCCCTGGAGCCCTCTGAGCCGCTGATTCTTCACTCATCACCTGGGCATTAATAAGGGGGTGCGTTGAAGATGCACTGCACCTCTTAAAGCACTGTGCAAATGTGATGGTTGCAGCATCACCAACTTTCATTTTCTCCCATGGGCTTTTCAAAGCAGAACTGGGAATAAGGATAAAAATTTGAACATGGAAGAGGTTTGGTTTCAAATTATCATTTGCTGCTGTCCTTTTCTTTTGCTATCCCTCAAATCTGTATTTATAATTTTGAATGATGCTGTTATAAAAATTGCCTGTTCACTTTGGAAGGAATATACTCTTAAGAGACCATCTTCCACTTATAATTAGAAGCCCAGATAAATTAATTCCTTGCATTCCATGTTGGCCTAATGTCAGAATTCTGTAAGTGATATTGTTCTCACACAACTCACTTTCTGAATGATTGTGCCCTGCAGTTTGATGAGGTTTTAGATATTCACAAGAGAGTAGATAACCAGAGAGTACAGAAAGATGAAAAAAAAAAAAAAATAGGGATTGTGGTAACCAAACTACTTTGATGGAGTACTCTGATTTTCATCAAGTTAAGGTACTAATAAATTGAAAAAGTATTTTTGGAGTCAAATTTAAATGAAATTTAAATGAAAGCATCATGAAGGAAACAGGAGTCTAAAGTAGGAAGGAGAAAATGAGGTTAGCGGGGCTTAGTACATCAGAACATTGAGAGCAGCCCAGCAAGAAACAACTCAACAACAGCTTGAGTTGCAAGGAATTCTATTTTTTCTCTCCTTGAGGCTGAGAGGAAGGTACTGGTAATAACGGAAGCAAGGAGAAAATACGTTTTAAAGTACAGCTTGCCTTGGCATTTATTATCTCTTGGTTCTTATTTCAGAGCAAAAGTAACCTGAACCCGGATGCCAAGGAATTTATTCCAGGAGTGAAGTACTGAGCTGACAGAAAGCTTTGAGGAGAACTTGGACGTCCCCACATCTGGGGACGACGCTGCACAAAAAGGCGGAGCTGAAGAGGGGGGCGGGACGGGCAAGGGGTGCACAGCGGGGAAAGGGGACAGTGGTTTAACTCGACACTGTGATTGGAGTCACTAATGTGCTCAGTCTTTCTCTACAAGCCTCTGAGTATTTCTCTTTTGTTCTACTGACTTTCATTTGGAGCAATTTCCTATTATTATTAGCTTTTTGATTTAGGGAAATTGCAATTCCCGCCCCCCCCCATCAGGAATGTTCTGCTGTATGTGTTTAAACAAAATAAGCTGACCAAGAAAATCTGGGTGTTTAAGAATGCCCTTCCCGCTCTGCTGTATACTTACCAAGGGCAGTGAACACCTGGAGCACTACTTACTCAGTCTGTTAAGCTGGATGGGAAGAGGGATGAGTGGAAGAAGCAGGTATTGTAAACCAGAATGCACAGCTCCGTGATCCCTGGGAGTTTCCTGTGATGAGCTGGGATTACCAGTGGCCTGCTGAGCCCATGTCTCCCTGCCTGAACCCCATTCAAGGAAACACAGGCTTAAAGTACTGGAAACCAACAGGAGCAACTTTCATCAGCCATCTGGTTCATGAAAGTTGTAAAGCAGGAGAGGACTGGGATGGTGATTGTCACCTGAGCCGTTCAGTTACTGTTGGCCTACTCTTAAGCCTCTGTTTACAGCTACCATCAGACTCAAAATTTACAAGGTAAAAGAGCACTAGAGTGGATTTGCCATTTCGTCTCATGGTGTCTAGTCCCCTGTCTCCCCTCCACCCCAACCCTACTCTGTTTTTGAGAAAAGGTAATGTTACCAAAGGTGTACGAGAGGCATGCGGTGCTGGCCATCAGCGTCAGCCTGGGGAAGTCATCCTTGAATCCTCTTAGTTATGTCTTAAATTTATTTTGACAGTTTTTTTCCAGCCCCATGAGGACTTGGTCCACCTGGTACCTTACTTTCCTTAGAAAGGTTTGTGCACTTTCACAAGTCAATGTATTTTTCAGGACACTAGCAAGAAGCTCAGTTCACAGTTTGGATGCTTCTTCCCACCTTACAGAATTATGCAGAAGAACTCCAAAAAAGCCTAGGAGAGCGAGTCCTGTTTGACCCTGTGACTGTGTGACCCACCAGGACAGTTGCGGCAGTTATAAAATTTTGCTGTTCCCCCATACCCAGGTTTTTGAGTTTTCTAGGTTGGACTTTCTGGGTGTGTTCCTTTCCTGCCCACAAGTCACAGGGGTTTTTGTTGTCGTTGATACTCATAAGGAACTAAACTTGGCCCAGGAGCTGCCTTTGTGTGCTAGAGAAGTCGGTGGGAGAGTCAGGTCTACAAGAGAGCATGTCCAGTCCTGGCTGTTCTCCCAGGACGGGCAAGGACTTGCAGGGGCCTGAGGAGGACAGTGGCTTCTGTATGACTGCCACTGTCTTGTGTGATAGGCCTGTCAGGAAAACATCATGTAACTTGAAATAAAGTCTGTGTAAATTCAGTATGTGGATGTGGGACAGAGGTTGGAAGGAACGGACTAGGGTTTGGAAAATTTAAGAATTTCTCCTTTTTCTTATGAGGTCCCTTGTTGACTTTTTTGAACAGCCACAGGTTTATGTCAGATTGAAAATATGAACCCACATCTTTTCCTCGTTTGAGTCTTTAGGATGGCATCATTTGAAAAATGCCCTTCCTTGTTAGGTCACATGTCATAGGAGAGTAGTTTAGGGAGCTCGTATTGTCAGATGTGCTCATGAATTCCCAAAGTCTCTACCTCGGGAGAATGGAACTCTTAACTCGTTTTCAGGCAGGGCTACGAATAAAGAAATGTCTCAATTCCAGCTTCAGCTTTCAGCTGGAATTGTTGCCTCTAATAAGGACAGGACCTAGGAAGTGTGGAAATAGAGGTCTCTTTCTTCCAGGCCGCTTTTCCTCCTTCAATCTGCATTAACTTGTCCAAGCTCAGAATTCTGAAGGCTGCTGGAAATGTGTTGGGATTGCAGAAAGAGCCATTGTCTAGACCGTGGTGTCTCCATCACAAAGAGCACCATGGATTCTTGTGTGGCTCCTGGTCTGGGAAGTCCTACAGGGATCCAGATCGAGCCGTTTCTTCATCCTGAAGCAGGCTTGCCCTTCTGACACCAGGATAGGCTAAGGTATTAGGTGTAGTTCAAAGGGCTTGTTTTCCCATCTGCTGTGGGGTTTCATCTAGGATGTCAGCGTGGTTGCACAAGGCATATTTGGTCAGGACTAAGAAAGCTTCCTTCCAGCCAAGCAGTGGAACCTGAGGGCTGGCCATTCCAGTCCCACTCAGACAGTGCGCTGACTCAAGATCAGGAAGCAGCTAGCAGTGTGACCCCCTTCTTAATGTGTAGGTTTGTGCTTCCAGCGGTTCCTCTTGCAGCGTGACCTTTTTCTCCATCTATTTTATGTTGTGAGGTGGGAGCACAATTGTCACCCAGACCACAGGCCCAGCTATAGTCAGAGTTTGCCAACTCCTTAACAGGAAATGCGTGTGGGTCTTATTGGATCTTCACTGGGGAAAGGCTGGGAACCTCTATCTGAGACTTTTCCTCGTAGGAGAGGTTCTGGGTGCAAGCCAAACTAGACACCTTTACCTTTTGAGGATGAGGCTGGTATTATAAGTGATGATTTTGATATTGAACTTAAGCCACTACTCTAAGTTTTTTTAATTGGCAACTAGAAGTTTAAGTATAGAAACAGAATATGTATTTTCAACAATTGCCATTTCTGGCTGGTCCCAGTGTTAGTTTATTAGTGACTGATTTTGTGATTATTGGACTCTAAAACTCCAAAATGAAAATGATTTTATCTCCTGCTCTTCAAGGGGTAAAAAACAAAAGAAATACCTTTTATTTTCTCCTGCCCTTTGAACAGCAGAAAACTTGATAGATACAGCCTAGGCCTGAGCACCTGCACCTTTGGGTCTTTGGAGCAGTTTCTGACTGCGGCAGTTGACTTTCGGGGATCACATAAGGTCAAACCCAAAAAGATTGCAAGGAAAAGGCTGGACCTTTGCAGCACCTTTAGTTTCCAAAGTCAAAACAGCTGGGGTCCCTTTAATTAAGGTTACAATGCTAATTATAACTTTAAAATGTTTTTAGAGGTAATCAGCATTTTTCAAATTGTGGATTGCTATAATGTCAAAGTTCTGGCTTGATTTTGAAGATGCTGGGAAGTAAGGAGGTGAGTCAAACACTCTGACTTCAGAGTAGAAATTAATATATGTCGGGAAAGTTGTGTGAAGAAGTAGCCAAAGGAAACAGCTTGACTGAATCTTCTTGCGTTGGTGCTGCTGCAAAGCCCATGTATAAACATCAGGAGCCCAGGAATCTACACTCCTGAGATGGGAGGGGGCAAGTGTTCTTCAGTAAGGGTCCTGGCATCACGGGTTAATAATGTTGCTTGGTTAGGTTATGCTGATGTATGGGTTCAGGCAGAGACCTGACAAATTTGACCAAGATTTGGAGACGTGCACCTTTTGGGAAAGACTGTGTATTCCTAGCTACTCTCCTCCGGGATAAATGTAGACCTCGTTAGTTTGGGAAGTTGATGGAGAGAACAGGAGGGTTGACTGGGATCTGGTGAGCATCAGGAACCTTGGTCTCCTCCTACCTCTGCCCACGGTTACCCATGTGAATCGTTTCCCCTCTCAGAGATCATTAGTTCTCCTGGTCCCTGGGTAGTACGCAGAGTACTTTTCTGCAGCCATTGCTCTGCTGCCTTGTGAATTTCATCACAATTTTGTAAGGTTTTTTTTTCCCCATTTGTTTTTAATCTTCTGTCTTTATTTCTCCCATCTTGAATCTGCAATTAGTGACAAAGGACAGGGGAATAGGAGGCTGACCCAAGGAAACACTCAAGTTTCCTGCTTGTTACTTGGTCTCTGCCCTCACTGCCCAGCCCCCCACTGCTGTCCCCAGTCGAGATTTTAGGGGGGGTCATACAAATAGGACAGCTGAGTACACTGATCTCTATGGGGCGTTAGCCAAGTGATTCACCACCCTACCCCCAGGGGACAGAAGAGAAATCTACAAAGGGACAGATGCACCATCTTTATTTTAAAAGAAAAAGCCCCTTTAGATTTTGTTACTAGGAGTCTCATTTGTGAGGTCTGCTGAGTTTTCTTCCCCAATCCTACCTTCCTACTGGCTACCTTTTAATATTATAAATAGTAAAGAAACATTCTAGGCTATGTACTATAAAAGAGTACAATGTTTTCACTCTGTAACTCAACACTAACTGATAATCCTGTACTGTTGATGGTGAGCCTTCAGAAATGTTTAATGCTTGACGGGTGGTTTGCGAGACAGGGACTTTTTTTTTTAAACAACTTTATTGAGGCATATTTTACATAACATAAAATTCACCCATTTCAAGTGTACAATTCAGTGATTTTAGTAACTTTCCTCAGTGGCACAGCCATACAGTTCTCAGTTTTAGAACATTTTCATCCCCCTCAATAAGATCCTTCATGCCTATTTACATGATAATACCTGTTCCTAGCTCTAGGGAATCACCAATCTTTCTGTCGCTATAAATTTGCCTTTTCTGGACATCATCTCAATGAAATCACACAAAATGTAGTCTCTTGTATCTGGCTTTTTTCATTTACATATATTTTCGAGGTTCACCCATGACATAACTTGTGTTAGTAGTTTGTTCCTTTTTTATTGCTAAATAATATTCCATCGATGGGTGTATGTTTCGTCAGCAGGGGGTCTTTTAAACATGGATTTCAACCTCCTGTGGTCTAAATGGAATCCTGAGAACATAGGGCTCCTGGCGGGGCTGCTGCGCATGTCAAAGGGACGGCCCATCAGAACCAGCTTCGTCATCAGAAGCTCCGCGAGGATCCCGATCTGCTGCAGAAACTTTTATAATTTTTCAACTTCCTTTTTACATGAAACTTATGTGCTGTCTACACATGGGGCTTCTGAAGCATCTGATAATTAGCTTAATAAGTTAATGAGCATGTGTTTGAGTGGACAAGAAAGTGAAACCATCAATACTGTGTTGAATATTTTTTCCTCCCCGACAAAATGGAGGAATCTCTGAACTTGCTCAATAGCGTCGTCTCCATTACAAAGCGGAACATGTGTTAAAGATCGTGCTGCCTTTGTTAGACCGATTTGGAAGGAAAGAGGCCAGCCAGCAGAGGCGGTCAGGAGGAGAAAGGGAGTGGACTTTGCGGTACATCCCAGCGGGTCTGTGCACGGCCCACGCATCTGCTGTTGTGGACGGTGAAGCGCCGAGCGTGCCAGGGCAGCATACCACCTCCAGCAGGCCCAGGCCTGGACTTTGGACCTTTATCCCTATTTCTCAAGTGTTTTAAAAGCTGTTTTTGTTCCTTTTTTTCCTCTAAATACACATCACATGGTAGTTATTAATACTTTGGGGGAGGGGCAGGGCTTTAAAACTGAAGAAAATACTTTTCATAAAAATATCAAAAATGGAAAAAAAGTTACTTTTTTTAAAAATTTGCTATACAAACCAAATGGCAGCTGTTGAAAATCTCATTAAAATGAGAATAAAATGCATTTGCTGGCAGTGGTACCCTTTTTCCTACAGTTGGGTCATTATATCATATTACAAGGGGGCGTATGCATGGCATGTGTTTGATTTTGTCTCAACATGGCTCACAGTTGTAGTTGCCCAATTTTCCATTCTAAATGGTGTTACAAAGTAGTACAAGCATTGTGTTGGAAGTCACAGACCTGAGTGAATCCCACCTCCACCACTTTGTGCCTTTGGCCTGAACCTGTTTATTCGTAAAGGTGTAACACCTTCCTCCTGGGGGCTATTGTGAAAATTAGACCAAATTTAATTTCAAAATACTGCCTGGGATATGATAGGCACTTAATACATGGTAGTGATAGTGGCAATAATGTGTGTGGCTTTGAACAGAGGCGGTAACAGGAAATCCTTGGGTTTGAAGGTCAATTGGATAGCTGATATTTTCCTGTTCCTGGGGAAAACTGCCTCATCTAGAAAACAAGTAAAGGGCTTCTGTATCTGCCTTTCAACTACTGAACAAGTTTGAGAACCTGCTAGGTACCAAGCATTGTCCTGGGTACCAGGGCTGCTGGAGTTAACAAGCAGACATCACCCTTGCTCTTGTGGAGGTTAGTCTGGTAACTCTTACTCGGTTTACACCTAGCTTGAATCTCCCAATGATTCTCCGAGGGGCTTTATAGTAAAAAGATCATGGGACCAGACCACAGCCAATGGGTTTTGTTTTGAGTGCTTTTATTTGCCTCCTTCCTACAATCAGGTTTAAAAAAATCTGAGCTGACTTGCCTATTTACAGCTTTTTGAGATAGTTATGTCTATACAGGGCCTAACTATTCACAGCCTTACAGACGTGAATGGTGTATTCATTCACTTAAAATTTTCATTAAACTAAGTACATTAAAGAGAAGTGCAGATATTGTAAGCAGTATAGTCCATAAATTTTTACCAACTTTCTGTTGGTATAAGGTGTAACGGTATACTCATTTTTAATCCTTATATTAAAAATCCTTAGAGCACTCATCACAGCTAGAAGACATTCAGTGAACATTTGCTGAATGGATGGCGCAGATGAGGCCATGCTGTCCACGACATCACACAGGTAGATTAAGGCAGTGCCGGCCTCTTCAAGTCCATTTCTTGTTCCCAGCTCTCTTGTTTGGCTGTTATAAGCTCAGATGAGATGAATACATACATATTCAATGCCTTGGCACTGCGGAATCCCATTAATTGCTCCTGGTATCTTATTAGTGAAGGAGATTATAAGTTTAAAATTAAAGGGGGAGAATCTCATCAAAAATCACTTATGACCTGCACTGCAACCTCTGTGTAACAGAGCCTAACTGGAGAATAAGCTACCCCATCACATCTCCTTTGACCAATGGAAAAAGGAACACAAAGTGACCTTGTGCAGTTTAACATTGCCTTCATTTTTTCAACTAATATTTAGTGAATACTTATGAGCTGGCACTAGAAAGTCAGTCAAGCTGTGCTCTAAGCCCTCCACTGTCCATCTGGAATAGTAGAGCCTGGACAATGGTAAGGAAGTGATGGCTGTACCCTGAAGAACATAAATATCTCTTTTTAAACTCTTCACCAATAGTTTTAGATTATAAATCCGAAACACTGCTTGATCCTGGTCCTGAGATCATGTGAAAAGACTTCTCCAAAGTTCACCACTCATCAGTAAGCGTTATTAGGACTGAGATGGAGCAAAGGCACTCTGCTGTGTCCCTGACTCCTTGCAAGCTTTTTAGCTGATGATGTACTGGTGACTTGCTGAGAGCTGACCCCAGTGGTCTGGGCCATACCTAGATGTGAAGAGGGCTGGCTGTCCCTTCAGAAGGGACTTGTCTTGAGTTATTGTTGTGTTGAGCTAGAGCTGATGGGACAAGAGCCGCTACCGTTGTGTTCTAGACAGTGAAATAAATGTCATCTGACTTGGGAAACAAGTATTCACGACCCCGTTGAGAGCCTAATCAGAGCTCCAAAATTATTGGGTAGAGCTCCCTCAAGTGCAGATCCCGGACCTCTGCAGCAGAAATTACCCAAGGTATTTGGTAGAAATGAAAATTCCCCATCTCATCTCATCCTTGACCTAATGAATCAGACACCTTATGGAAGGGGGAAAAAATAGAAACCTGAGTTTAAAACAAGCTCGTGAATAACTGATGCACAGCAGTTTGAGAACTGACGTTTAGGACATGACCCATGCCTCTAACAGCTTACACTCCAGACACCTGGAGAGGCAGCCACTGTGGATCGAGACTCTGGCTTCAGTCTTCGCCAAGCAACACGGGCAGAACAGGAAGCTCTGGGCTTGTCTTGACCAATCAACCTGCAGTATCCAGAGGACAGGAAATCATGTCTGCTCCTCACTGATGTTCATCATTCCCGCTGCCACACAACAGTGTCATCCTGTAACCAGAGCCAGGCCAGCAGTCACCAGGAACACGTAGGCTGCCTAGTTGTGCCTAGTTGGCCTTCTTGGATATCAGCCATCCGCACAACTTCTTAAGAGCTCATTCATGCAGAAAAACTGCAAAATGTGCTGTTCACCTGTAAGTACCAAATCCAGTGAGGTAAAAATTCTCCCAGATTAGAATTGTACCCTGTCCCCTAAATCCTACTGGGACTATCAAGAGAGGGTGTGATATAGCTAAGGTTATTGCTGGTGATGTTCTCCATGGACAACACTTAGTTCCACTAAAAATAGGCAGCAATCTTGACCCTTGCCTTTGACTGGAGAAAACTGAGATCACAGGTTAACTGGCAGCCACACGGCATAAGTATCTAACGTGGTGGGCAGGGGCAGCACACAGGTTACCTGCCTAACCGTGTGGCGAGCAGATTGCAGACCACAGGTCAAGCATCTGGGGGTGGGGCTTTAACCCCTGGGCTAAAACCATCTCTGAGCCCTCTGGGATACCTGCTGGCAGGTGAGCTGAGGATGTACACAGCAAACGTGCTTGATAACACAATCCAACTGGGGAGTGGGTAAAGTGCGTTTATTTTCTTCTGTATGTTTCTTTTTCAAAAAAAAGAAAAGGAAAAGGAGAAAAAGCCTCCTGCCTTCCAGCACCCAATGTCCACCGGGCTTGGAGGGGGTGGAACCAGGGCCAGCCCCCTAGGAGAAGGTGTAGGAGTAGAAGGCAATGGCGTTGACGCTGTAGTCCATGGGGAGGAGGTGCCCGATGTGCCTAGCCCCTAGGCTGGCCCCGCCCAGGGCAGAGGAGTGCCGTAGCTTCAACAGGGTGAAGCTGGAGAAGGAGTTCTGAGCCTGGATCTCTCTGCCCTGGGTCAGCGCCAAAAGGAAACCTGGAGGAAAGAACGTAGAGGATGCAGATGAGAGACCAGGGAGAAGGTGGGGACAGAGGGAGGGAAAGAAGAGGCCCAGGCCCTGAGGCATCCTGTGGAGGTCCCACATGCCAAATCCCTAACAGATGGCTGCACCAGGGTGCGTGAGTCCAGCAACGGCTGTGGGGCACTGGAGCCCGAGGCCCCCAGGCCCCGATGCCTCCCAGGGGTTCCTAGGTAGCATCAGGGATCCTGGAGCTACTTCAGAGTATCTAATGGAAACCACACAGCCACCTGAAACAAGCTGCAAGGTTGCAAAAGGCACATTTCTTTCCTTCTAGCTAGGCTTATGGTGACTGGGATGTCACCACATGCTGGTCAGAAGCTCCAATTTCAAGTCAGATTTGTCTTTAATTTTTAAAAGGTGGTGCCTATTTAATAAATCCTCTGGAAGAGAATGTCTTTCTAAGAGTTCAAGGAAGCTGGATGGGACATTGTAAAAGGGCTCCCTGGAAGAGTGAAGGATGAGGGTCTTGGTCTGAGACATCCGTGGCCTGTCCAGGCCTCAGGGCCCAGGTCCCAAGTCCTCCCCAGACCACCCCCTTTCCAGCCCCATCTCTTGCCCTTGCCTGTCTCAACCTGCCCCCCACCCTATACTCACCTTCCTTCAGCAGCTCCCAGCTCTTCCACACAGAGCCCACACACAGGATGGGGAGGCCAATCTCCCCTTGGAACAAGACCTGGAGGAGAGCAGAAATGGATACTGGGGGCAACCAAGCCTCCCCAGTGCCAGAGGGGGACGTTTCTTAAAACTAGCCCAACCGATCTCAGTCGCTCTCCCTCTAGCTGAGAACCAGAAGGTGGACTCAAAAGAAAAAAAAAGGGAGAAAAATAGAGAGATTCATAAAGGCAAGGTAGAGGACGGAAGGGAAAAAAGAGTTAAGCAGCAACACAGAGGAAGAAAAGAGAAGGGAGGGAAATGGACAGAAGCAGGACTGAAAGAAGGGGGACAGCACATACACCACAGTAAGCCAATCTGCTATATATAAACACGGACGAGGGAGGGCACTGACCCAAAGAACTTCTTTGTGTTATAGACTTCCTGCAGAATTTTTCTCATACCCTAAGTTCCTTTAAAATCGTATCCAGTTTACACAGTTTGGTGGGACAGTCTCATTCTAATGGGAAAGGGCCGAGTCTGGCCCAGCAGCTCCCCAGCCTCCATTTCCCCCCTTCAACTCACCGGGTCAATCTCAGGCAACACTGCCACAACGTGTCTGCCCAGCATCTCCCCAGCCTTCCTGAAGATGTAACGGGAAAGGGGATCTCCCTGCTGAGCACCTGGGGTAGGGAGGAAGGAATGGAGTGGGTGAATACCCAGGGAGGCTCCGGTCCTCAGTGACTCTCTTTCTCTCTCTGTCTCAGGGCAGCAACAGTGCAGTGCGAGTACGATGGCTAGCAGAGGTCTCAATCAGGAACAGATGCTCACCTCACGGCGTGTGGGTAAGCCAGCCTCCAGAGCTGCCTCTCGTCCTTACCCACCGGCCCCCACCAGCTACTTTCACCCTAGGAAGGGTGTCCTGGACAGAGGTGGCTCACTCCAGGCACTCAAGAAGGGCAGCCCCACTGGGGAAAACACTGGCACCTGGTCTGTACTCCAACTTACACTGAGTTATTCAGTCTGTCCCCGAAGGTCTCTCTGCTCTGGGGACCCAGGACCCTACTTGAACAGCTGGCTGGTACTCCTCTCGGGGCTGCCCACCCGCCTCCAACAGTCTGCTGTTAGTCAGCCCAGCCCCTTCCTAGCTCTGCTCTGAAAGGGCCTCAGACCAGCAGGAGCTAAGAGGGCCCTACAATGCCCTGAGGCTTCAGGAATCCAAATTAAGGGAGCATGGACCACACACTGGGGCAAGAGCAACGTGCAAACAAGCCCTATGGTTCAGCTCCTCCTGATACCCAACCAAATACGCCTAACCGCTCCGTGATTCCCTAGGCCTCTGGGTATCACTCGTTAAAAAAGAAAGTTATAGATCTGCCCAAAGGATAACTGCTTCATAAATTTCTCAGAAATAGACATACAGCCTGCACAAGCCGTGACAGCTGTCACGAAGAGAAACAGGTAATATAAAACGACTGGCAGTACAACCTGCGTGTCCTTCTGTCTCCACCTCAATGCTCACCAGTACCAAGGCCCACGGTGGCAGAAAACTGACGGCACTTGGTCAAAGGGAAATTGGCTTCCAATCCCCATCTGAACCCTGCTCCACCCTCCAATTAGGGAGGTTTTTGCAGAACAAAGTCAGATAAAACCCTACCCCATCTCCAGTACCTTCTGCAACTTTCCGGCAAAACCCAGCAAACCTGCATTTATCAAAGTCCCTATACAGGTGGGTGAGGATTCCTAGCCGATCTGGCACCTGAGAGACAGAGAAAAGGCACAAGATAGTCATCAGAAGCAAAGGAAAATTCCCAGTCTGCCCACCCAGTTGGCCTTCCTGATGTCTCTACTGTTTGAAAAGCTGGAATAATATTTGTTTAAGCTCTAGAGTACAAGGATTTGAGATTTCTCATTTGAGAAAAGTTATTTGTTTTCCCCAGCATGGCTCTACTGCTCTTTAGAGGTTAGCCTGGACGCAACAGAGCAGAGACCTGCGCTCACCAAAGAGTCTTCTGCAGTTCCTTGAGGTGCTCTTGAAAAGATTTCTTTGGTCGAAGGAACCTAACCACTACTGCTCATTGCACCTCTCCCTTAAGAGTCACAATGCAGATCAAAGGCTCTGAGAAGTCAAAATTGATTTGTTTCTCCCACACTTATTTCACCACATAAAGTCCATCTTCTACCTCAACTACCTTACACACCTGTAACGCCTCTGAAGGTTCCAAGAACCAGATTCCCTAGAATACGTTACTAAAATGGAAGAGGGGCTGGGGGGCTAAAATTTGAGCATCTGTGGCAACGTATTAAGCATGTCATACATACATTGTCATTTAATCTTTCTAATGTCTTAATGACTAAACAATAAGAGAGGGAGTAGTAGACATATTAGTGGTGTTCAGAACCAATCTGCTGAGTCAGCTCGCCTAAGTGGCCCTCAGCCAGAGAGATGTCTCTCAAATAAACTTACTTGCCTTCTCCTCTCTCAGCCTCCACCTCTGGTGCAGCTAAAGGCTGCTGTTTCCTAACCCACTACAAATGAGCACAGCCCAGACAAGGAGGGCAGTCAATCCCTGATGCCCTCCCTGGGTGGGAAGCTGTACCCTCCCAAGAACTCTCCCTGCCCCTCTTTAACAGGCTCTCCTCCCTGCCCCATACAGCCAGAGGCAGCTCACTGGCCAACATACCTGTTCAGACTTCACCTGCTGTCCCTGTGTCTGTGTGCACTGTCTCCTGATCTCACCCTGCACCTCTCACTTCAGCCTAAATGGCCTCTGCCTTCAACTCGCCGCAGAGTCCAGCTGCCCAAGGATGAAGTCCAGCCTGTCCGCAGCCTACCCTCTCCTCATGCGGGGAATGCATGCCCCCCTCATTCTGAATCCGGTCCTCACAGACGACTTCTCCATCCTCCAGCTCTGACAAACAATTCCCCCCGACTTCCCCGGGCCCACCCAGTCCCTCTCCTGAATTCACTCCTGCTCGGTCTCCCGCTGCCCTATCCCAGGTATGCATGTTTACCAGGGGCAGGGGGAGTACCTGGAAATAGTTGAACATGGCCTGTTTGACATAGCCAATGTCATGAGGAGCCGCCTCTAGGTTGTCGATGGAGTCAAACACTATTTTCACTGCCTGGTGTGCAATCCAGTAGGCTGCAGAGAGCAGAAAGGGCTAAGAAGATGGGGCAATCTCCCCGAGGTCACAGGGAAGGAAACTCACACCTAGACAGGGTTGAGTATTACAGAGAATCAGGTGCCCCAATTCCCAGCCTGGGGTCCTCTAATTAAACCGTATCTGACTGACCCACGTAAGGGAAAGCTGGAGGGGGAAGACTGAACAGGCGAAGCTGCGTCACATCAGCTCCCATCCCCACGTAAAGACCAGGTCAGTCAGCTGCCACCCAAACCACGAGAGTCACTGCCAGGAGCTGGACCCTAAGGGCCCTTATGAAAATGTCCACCTGCTACCTATGAAGAGGTGATGGTGGGAGGAGCTTCTAGACCCCCGTCCCACTAGCAGACTGGTACAGCATTTCCTGACATCTATGGCCTTAACCTTCACAGTGTCAATTCCCTCCTAAGGACTCCAAAAGTCAACACAGGTAGGCAATGGCTATTATGCTGAGGCATGAATCTGAGTCCTGGGTGCAAATCACTGCTGAAGAGCACGGCCAGCCAGTAGTCCAGCATTTGCATCTCTAGATCTCTTAGTCATTATCTTGGACTCAGATTCAGGCGCTCTCCCCAGAGAGCCCCAGGGGGTCAGCAGGCTGAGGGGAGGGAAGAGGAAGATGGGGAGCTGCAGGAAGTGAACGGTCCAGGACCCTGAGCCAGGCCCAGTCGGCGTGAGCTCACCTGAGCCCTCATCTCCCATCATGTGGCCCCAGCCACCGCAGCCGCTCTCAGAGCCATCGGGGTTGATGAGCCTGCAGTTGGAACCTGTCCCAGAGATGAGCACGATCCCACCTGGGGAAAGGGCACAGGAGGCTCAGTGTGGCCGAGGCCCTGCACAGAGCACACAGCTTCTGACTGGGGAAAGAAAGGACAGAAACCAGCCCCAAGCAAAGGGATCACCACCCAGTTTTGTAGAGAAAACCGAGCCCAGCTAGTTTCCTGCCTGAAGGTGGAGGGCCTGGGTCTCAGAGAAACTCCAATCACATAGTGCCCTTCTCTAGGGAACAGAGAGGCACACGAGTCTGGGTCTCCTTGCCCAGCCAGCCTTCAAGTGACTACCTGCTTTACTGAGTCCCTACCATGTGCCAGGGATTGTGTCAGACCCTATTCACACAGTGATACTCATTCAGTACCCTAAACCACCTTATGAATACAATTACCCCCATTTTATAGATAAGGAAATTGAAACTCAGAGCGTTCCATAACTTCTCCAAGCTGGTATAGCTGGCAAAACAGGAACTGAGATTCAAATACCAATCTCACGATACCATCACTTTTTATACTCCCGTCACAGAGTTCCTCCCATTGTCTTTCCAGCACTTGTTGCTTTCTCCAGCCTGCTTCGTCGCTGCACTGCCCAGGGGCTCCCTCCTCTGCAACGGAGTCTCACGTTGGACTCCTTTCTTGCTTCCCATCAAGACACCCTTCCTGCCCTCCCTCCTTCTGTCCAGTGCCTGCTCTGGCAAACCTCAGCTAATGAAGGGAGCAGGGGCTGTGATGAAGGCTGCCTCCCAGGTATTTACTAGTCAACTCTGCCAGCTAAATCTAAGGGGCTTCCCCAGGAAAACCGGTTCTCAACCTCACCCCGCCCTCCACCTCCTCACCATCCGGCGTAGCTGTGGCGATGGAGCCGGCGGCGTCAGTGGTGATTAAGTAGCTTTCACTCAGGTAGGGAAATCGGTCCCTCAGCTCCTCCATCAGGATCCTCACCGCGTCCTCCTGATCCCCACCGCTCAGGGATAGGCCCTAGGCCACGCGGGAGGTGAACGAGCAAGCAGCGCCCCAGACCCAGCTCCTTTCTTGACCCCCTCCCCTCCTACATCTGCTCCCTGCTTGCTACCGCTGGGCATACCCTGTTCATGCAGCCCCAGTCCTCCCTCTGCCACACACAGTGCCTCATCGAAGGCTGCGGCTGCAAGAAGAACCTGGACTGAGCCCTGCCAAGACGAAGGATTCAACAATGCCAGGTCAGGAGCTGGGGAGGACAACAGTGCCCTTAACAGAAAAAATCAGGCAGAGGAGCAAGTCGAGGAGAGGTAAGCTTGGTTCAGAGTGCGTGGGGTTTGGCTGTGCCTGCAGGACATCTCCCTGAGGATACGTCCAGGAAGTAGCCGGAGCTACGGCAACTCGGGAGAAAGCTGAGCCAGGAATAACAGGTAACATTTAATCAGACCTTATGGGTCAGGCTCTGTGCAAACCACTTTGGGATGTATCATGCCATTTCACCATCCCAGCAACTCTGAGGTAGCTACTGTTTCCCGTATTTTCCAAACGAGGAAACTGAGGCTTCGAGCAGGTAAGTAACCTGCTTAGGGTCACACAGCACAGATGCTGAGTGACAAAGCTGGGATTCAAACCGAGGTCTCATGGCTCTCCAAAGCCCTGTGCCCTTCCAATCCTTGTGGCTTGTAGGTGACAACGCAGCCACAAGAGTGGATGTGATCAGGTGAGTTTCTAGACCAGAGACTAAGCCCTCAAGGCCTTTCCCTTTGCAGTCATCAGACTCATCTAGTTCAAACTCGCTGTCTCAGTGTTGCTGTGACCTAATTCCCAAACTCTACCCAGACTCACCAGGCTTCGTAGAGGAACAAGAGGATCCACCCCTGCTTTCCGTTTGGCCCTGTTCACCATCTCGTTGATCCTCTCCACGCACTTGTCTGTCCCGATCAGCTGGCCCCAGTCAAGGGAAGGAGGAGTTACAAAGGCCCGCATGACCTCTGTCGCCCCTACAGGCTGCCAAGTGAGCCCCCAGCCCCCACCTTAACAGGAGTTACAGAGAATAAAACCACAGTCAAGCCCACTGGTCCCCTCAGTGTGGCCTTTACCCAGTGGTTTGTGCTGAGTCCATCCGCTTCTGCCAGGACCTGCCCATCCTCTGAGAGTAAAAGGACCTTGGATCGTGTGCCTCCCCTACAGAACACAAGGGGGCACTCAGTCTTGCTCAGAAAAACCTGCAGATACAGCTAAACTTGTGCAGTCCTTGTCACAGGCAGAGCCCAGAGTGAGGGGGACAGCTTCTGCAAGCCCAATCACCATTCCCAAACCCTCCTCTGTGGCTGGGTGTTTGCTGGGCTCTTGGACTTCCAAAACATAGTTCCCGCTCAGCTTCCCTTGGGGGTATCCTACTGATCCTGCAAGACCCTACTCATATAGCACCTCGTCCTTGAAACCTCCGATGTGTGGCCCACCACTACAGCTCCATTAGTTCAGCCATGTCAGTGCCCCCACGGACTCCTCTGTATTAGAAGTGCGTTAAGCTGTTTTCCTGTCTGCCTCTCACTAGACTACAAGTTCCACTGGGTCAAGCTCTGGATCATTTATTTACCCTCATTCCAGGCACAGGTAACACTCAGTAAACGTGACTAAAAAGAATGGCACGTCTCTCTGCTTCTCTCACAATAGCTAAAGGCTGCTTTTAGCAGCTCCAGCTGCCAAGATTTTCAAGACACCCTTGTGAGAAATGCTGGCCAGATGACAGGAAGAGTTAATACCTGCTTAAGCAACTAAAGGGTCAAATGCTCATTACTGGGAGAAATGGTAGTTTGGAGGGAGGTCTGTGGTGGTGCGATGTGTGTTTCTTTACTGATCAGTACTTTTAGGAATATCACAAAAGGACACTGAAGACCTGCTGATCAAACTCAAAGATGACAAGAAGTTTCAAGGGGTAGTTAATGCATGAGGCGGCAGATTATCGTCCCAAAGAACCTCTTGACAAACTGGAAAAATGGGTCATATGTTACACATGAATATAACAGGGATGAACGCAAATTTCTGTAGTTTTTTTTTAAAAAAACAGTGCAATACATACAGGGCAGGGGAGATCAATCATAACAATGCATGTGAAAAAAAAGGCTTTGGGGTCCATGAGTCAGCAGTGAAATGTGACTGCCACTGAAGTAATGCAATGTCAGATTCATAAGTAAGTGCCCTGGCTCAGACCCTCTACTGTGCCCTGATTTGACACACCCAGGGGACCCACACCCACATGCAGGGGACTTAGCGATCATTCGGTTCATCCCTCTTATCACTTCACACACGTGGTAACTGAAGCCCAGACAGGGCAAAACTCTTGCCCATAGTCACACCGAGGGGAACAGCTATTACAAAAAGTCCTGCAGACAAGCTTCCGAACAGGAAATAAGCAAGAATAACAGAGGGTTGGATCTAGAGTGAGTAGCCTGGAGTACCAAGAATGGAGGGGTTTCAGCCTCCCCCAGCTTTAGGTCCCAGATACTTTCCGGCAAAGATCGCTGTCCGGGATTCCACCACACCCCCGCTCCCGACCCCCAGTCCAGCAACTTCACACCCGACACCTGTTCTGCAAAACTCTCTCCGGAGCGGGAATGGAAAAAAGAAGCTTCTCCAACGGAGCACTGTGGAGTGGGTCTTTCCTGGGAGAAAGGGCTGTGGTTCCGCCGCTAAACACAAAGGACCTGCCCCGGGGTGTGGCTGTGGCACACAGTGCCTACAAAGCACACGAGCGCGCGCGCAAGGGCACCGTCGCGCGGGCACACACTCCTCCTCCACAAGACCCCGCAGCCCAAAAGCCCAAAGTGGCCGGACCCTGACTGAGGTGGGAGGTCACCAGCCTGCCGACCTGGCCACGGCCTTCCGCCCCGCCCTCGGGCTAGAGAGCGGCCCAGGCCGCCCCTTCCGGACTCCCTCCTCCGGACCGCACTCACCCCTCTACACCCCCATAGAGCGCGGCCATGCTGCTGCTACCGCCACCGCGGATCCCGCCGTTTGCTTTCCTCCTGTCGGCGATCCCGGACCTCCAGCCCGCTGGGCACCGCCCCGCGTCACGTGAACGTCCGTGCGGTCCAGCCGACTCCCAGTGCGCGTGCGCGGGGCGTGGCACCGTGGCCCGCCCCAAGCCTCAGGGCTGCTGGTCTGGCTATGGCACCGGGCTGGGTGAGTGCGGTCCTCAGCGGCTCCTGCAGATCGCCTCCCCGCCTCCTGAGCCCTGCTTCTGGAGATGGATACGGGATCCCAAGCGGAGGAGCCAGGAAGGGGTGTTTGGGCCGGATCCCCTAGACCCGTTGCCCTGCTCTCCCCTCAGTGCCCGGAAGTTGCTGGCAGCTCCGCCTCGCGCGTGCGCAATGCGTGGGAGCCACGTAGACTGGGTGAAACAGGACAGTGAGGTACACCTGGCCAGACCCCCACTGGGTTGTGGGATCGGGGAGCTGCACGAAGCCAGGGGACCACTGGGAGTCCTAAAAAAGTGCACTGTTCAACCCAACACCTGCCTGGCGATGGCAGAGTCACACCGTGGGCACACGAGCACCCACTAAGACTTTACACTGGACTTGTGTGAATATGTGTAACCAGGAGTAACCAGAAGCAGGCTGGGAAAGGAGAAAGCTCCCCAGGCTGTCCTTGTAAGCCTAGAGATGAAAGAGTTCAGCTTTCACTACTTTCCAAAGAAAGTTGGGTTCTTTGTAGAGGGTATTTGGGGGCTGTAGACTGCCAGGCGAACTAGCAGATACAGTTTGTGAAATAAAATTCATATTTTATGGCAAGACAAAAATTTAAACATGAAAAGTTTTATCTCCCCTTTGGCTTCCTCTCTCCCCCCTATTGTGCATTGTGTATCTGCATTATGGATCGACCAAGCCTCCTCAAACTCTTGCAGGAAGGGGACCCCTTCCGGGGCCGGAGAGTGGGCTCTTGTCTAACGCTCAGAAATGAATTGTTCGAGGAGACACACGTGCTGACAAAGCAAGAGACTTTATTGGGAAGGGGCGCCCAGGTGGAGAGCAGGAGGGTAAGGGAACCCAGGAGGACTTCTCTGCCACGTGGCTTGTGGTCTCGGGTTTTATGGTGATGGGATTGGTTTCCAGGTTGTCTCTGGCCCATCATTCTGACTCAGGGTCCTTCGTGGTGGTGCACGCATCGCTCATCCAAGATGGATTCCAGTGAGGAGGATTCTGGAAGGTTGGTAGGACAATATGGACTGGAGTCTCTTTTTGACCTTTACCAAATTCTTTGGTTTGGTGGTGGCTTGTTAGTTCCGTGTTCCTTACCAGGACCTCCTGCCATAAAACTACTTGTGCAAATGGTTACTTTGGAGGCTGGCCAGTGTGGGTGGTTTCGGTCAGTGGTTCCCCTAACAAAACCTCCGTCGGCAGAATTACCAGCTTAATCATAAAGAGCAACGTTCTCCTAACATCGGTAAGACAACTCCTTAAAGATAACAGTCCTTCTTGATAAGCGGTCACGTGGCACTTAGATCTGGATTATGTAAACTGTCAATAATACATCATTTAATGTACAGCCATCTTTCTCAAAAAACTTGTTATTACTGTGCTTTGACTTCTAACAGGTGGAACAGTGCTGAGAGCTTTCTGAGATGCTCTTCTTGGGTTATAATCCTCAAATTTGGCTGGAATAAAACTTTCCATTTCTTTCTTAGATCAACTGATTACTTTTTTGTTGACAGGTTTTACAAGCCTTTTGTTGCCCTCCAGCCACCACTGCACTCTCCTTCCTTACACGGGGTCGTGACAGGGAAAGGGAGGACAAAGGGGAAAGACGCCAGGTCTGGGAGTCAAGCTGGGGCTCCTGCGTGCCTCTGCGGGCTCCTCTAGGCGGTCTGGGCCCGTAAAGGGCAGCAACTCATGCTGGAAGGACAGTCAGCTGCCCTTGGTGTCTCTTCTGGAACATCAGGCTAGGGAGGGGTCCTTAGCAGGGCCATTCTCAAGCTGGCCTGTCCCCACTCCCCACCCCCATCAACCTGCCCAATAAAAATTAGTTAAGATCTATGTAGTACTTTATGGTTTTCAAAACTCTTTTAATAGTTAAATCCTGTGTTAGCCTGAGTAGGTGACTGTTTATCATCTCCATTTTGTAGAGGAGAAGCAGCAGCAATTATGTGTAATTCACCCGAGGTCATCCACTAGTAAATGGTGAAAATGCTTATCTTCACACCTTTCTCTTTTGCTTCCTTTTCTAACAAGAAATACAAAGGGAAACTTTCATATTGTCGTACACAGAGATCCCAAGGCTCATTGCACTAGTGCATGGAAAGGTACAGACTTTTCAAAATCCACCTATATCTCCTTTCCTTCAAAACTGCCAGTTTGGGGACTTCCCTGGTGGTGCAGTGGATGGGACTCCCATCTTCTTAAAGAGAAACCCTGCACTAGGATCCTCTTTCCCTGATAGCCAGCTGGGTCTGGTTATGCTTTGGTGTGAACATTTGGTGTATATGTACTTTTTAAACTAGAAGAGAGGAGTCTTTTCAGTTCTTACATATTTGGGACACTGAAACACTTCAGTTTAAGCCCCAAGAATAATTAAAAAGTAAAGCACTGCATCATAGGGAATATTGGAGAGAGGAGTAGGATTTTTTTTTTAATGCCCACTATATCATTTACATCCATAGCACATCAGACCTGGAAGGTGCTTAATCCAACAAACACATATTTTTAGAATAATGGAAGTAATCGATTCTGGTGAAATTAAACTGGCAGGATTTTTTTTTAATATTTATTTATTTATTGGGTTGCACTGGGTCTTAGTTGCGGCAGGTGGACTCCTTAGTTGCGGCAGGTGGACTCCTTAGTTGCAGCTCGCCGGCTCCTTAGTTGAGGCACATGGGCTCCCTAGCTGCGGCTCGCAGGCTCCTTAATTGTGGCATGTTAACTCTCAGCCGCAGCAGCATGTGGGATCTAGTTCCCTGACCAGGGATCGAACCTGGGCCCCCTGCACTGGAAGCGTGGAGTCCCATCCACTGCGCCACCAGGGAAGTCCCAAAACAGGGAGGATTTTTGAAGGAAAGGAGATGTAGGTGGATTTTGAAAAGACTGTACCTTTCCATGCACTAGTGCAATGAGTCTTGGGATCAATGTGTACGATAATATTAAAGTTTCCCTTTGTATTTCTTGTTAGAAAAGGAAGTAAAAGAGAAAGGTGTGAAGATAAGCATTTTCACCATTTACTAGTGGATGACCTCGGGTGAATTACACATAATTGCTGCTGCTTCTCCTCTACAAAATGGAGATGATAAACAGCCGCCTACTCAGGCTAACACAGGATTTAACCATCAAAAGAGTTTTGAAAACTGTAAAGTACTACATAGATCTTAACTAATTTTTATTGGCATTACTAATCAGCGTCTGCTATCCAACACAGTAGCCACATGTGACTATCAAGCACTTGAAGTGTGGCTGGTCCAAAATGAGATGCACTGTGAGTGTAAAATACAGGATGGCAAAGATTTCGTACCAAGACAGAATGTAAAATATCTCCAATAACTTTTACACAAGTTACATGTTGAAATGATATTATTTTGGAGATCATGGGTTAAAATGATATATTATTAAAATCAATTTTGCCAGTCTATTTTATCTTTTTTAATATAGTTACTAGAAAATTTAAAATTATACATGTGGCTCACACATTTCTATTGCACGGTGCTATTTTATATCCTGTCTCCTAGACGTCTGGGCCAGAATATTTCGGTCATTAAGTACCTGTTTATGAACTATGATTGATTTAAAGAAGAAAACTGCATTGAATAAATGACTGTACATTTGTGTTGTACATTAAAGTTCTATATAAAGCTCTTTTAGGTACATTTATCTCATTTGATCATTCTAACAACCCCATGAAAATATCAGATTTCTAACCACATATTACAAGTGAGGAAACTCTGAAATCAAAGTTATTAGCCTAGGCTCACACAATAAGAGATGTTGCTTAAAATGTGTGTGGGTAGTTCCCGTAATGGGAAGGAAATAAAGATGTTGCAAGGCAGACAAGTGTTCACCACTGTATAGCTTGTAAAAGTTTAATGCCCCTTTGTACTGGACTTGCAGCATCCTGACAGCTGCTCCTGTGAAGCTCACGAGGTTGGTAAAGTCCTCTAAGTATCTGCAAGCCACAGTTTCATTTTCTGTCTTCTCTAGTGTGTCCCCACGACTCCAGAGAGGCCCTATTTCCTGGGGGTTGGAGGGGTCAGGTAAGAGGGAGAGGAGGGAAAAATATCTCCCCTCCCAAATCCACTTAACGATTTTGGGACAGAGGATTTAGTGACCCAAGATCCTCAACAGGTTGTGTTGACTTGGTTCATGGAAGCACAACCACATCTGTTTTTACTCAGCACTGTATTTCCAGGGCTAACCTCACTATCGGGCACAAGATAGGAGGTCCATGAATGGTTTTGAGAGTACTTATAAAGCACTGTACCGCAAACATGAGAGCTAGTCAATGCTACTGTGAACTAAAGAACGAAGCAAGCAGATTCTACGGCAGAGCCAATTTGCAGAACAGACTGGGGAAGAGAAAGACGTTTGGAGAAAATAGAAATGAAACTGCGAATTGGGGAAGTGGGAGCTGGACAAGTGGTCAGGGGGCCTCAGAGGGATCTCGCCCTAATCTGTCCTGCATTGGGAAAGTGCCAGTACATGTGTGACCTCAGCACTGCACTTTAGGCTAATTAATCTGGCAGGTTCCTTGTAGCAGGACAACGGGGAGGGAAGAGCCTGGAGCAGGGAGACGCTTAGAAGGCTGGGGCAATGGCCCAGGCAAGAGATGAACAAGGAAGTGATAAGGGACAGGGCAGAGGTCATGGGAAGGGATTGAAGTTGGGGTGCGGATCATACTGACCTCGTCCTCTGTTGACCGAGGATGAGGGCAGGGACAGAGGCTGGAGTTGGCTTTCTTACAGTGAAAGAGAGAGAGGTGAGGGGCTGCCTTGCTAAGGGTGGAGGTGGGACTCTGAGGCTGGTTGATGTAAGGCAAGAGCTCTTCCAGACCTGCAGGTCCCCCAGGAACAATCCAGAAGGGGCGGGGTGCACACAGAAGCAGGTGTGGATACCTGGCTATACACAGTCTGCCCTTCAAGTCTCCTCTGCCTTGATCTGAAGTGGTTCTGAAAGGGGGGCTTTGGGCCAAGGCAGCTACCCCAGAAAATCCTGTTGGTTTTCTCCCTCTTACTGGGCATGTGGGTGTTTATGTATGTGTTTATACGCATGTTTTGGCTGTGTCAGCTATATGTAGATGTGTGTACATTTATTTATATATTTGAACTCGTCTTTGTATATGTTTCTAAGTGACTACACGTGTCTACAAGTGCATGATTTGAGATAATATCTTTTTTTTTGGCCACCCCTGGAGGCATGTGGGATCTTAGTTCCCCAACCAGGGATGGAACCCGTGCCCCTGCAGTGGAAGCGTGGAGTCTTACAACTGGATCGCCAGGGAGGACCCTGAGATAATATCTTTATGCACTTTTGTACTAGTGTATGTACAGAATTAGAATTAGCATTTCAATTCTTTTTTATATAAATTTATTTATTTTGGGCCACATTGGGTCTTGGTTGCTGTTCGCGGGCTCTCTCTGGTCGCTGCGAGCGGGGGCCACTTGGCTACTCTCCGTTGTGGTGCGCCGACTTCTCAGTGCTGTGGTTTCTCTTGTAGCAGAGCACAGGCTCTAGGTGCGCTGGCTTCAGTAGTTGTGGCACGCAGGCTCAGTAATTGTGGCGCACGGGCTTAGTTGCTCCGTGGCAGGTGGGATCCTCCCGGACTGGGGCTCAAACCCGTGTCCCCTGCATTGGGAGGCGGATTCCCAACCACTGAGCCACCAGGGAAGTACCAGCATTTTAATTCTTAAAGGAACCTAAGCAACCTGCATAGCTAGGCACCTTTGAGCAGATGCACAGATGTACAAGTGTAACTTTGCAGGTTGTGCTGGAGCTGGCCTGCACTAGCTCACAGAGAGCTAATTGTGCACATCTTTCTAACTTCTGTTCAGTGGTATGGTGTTGGTAGCTCTAACTTACCATGGTGTGAGTATTTATACCATAGAAATCAGCAACTGGTACCAATCACATTGTTGTTATTTTTGTTTCCCAGAAAGCTGACTGTTAAACATTTACCAGCACACACTGGATAGATGTTTGTCATGTGTGAGAATGTCGGTGATCTGTGTATATCAGTGCAGAAGTACGTATACGAAAGCGTGTCTTGTGTAATGTGTCCAATTTTTTTATAGACCACAGACTCAGGGGTGCAAAAATGCAACTAAGTATTTTCCCACAACTAAAAGTAATTTCTGTCTCAACCCTCTGCTCTTAATCTAGTCACTTATAGGGGAACTCGGGCATTTCAGGTTCAATTTAGATCGAACACTCGTCCGCCTCTTGGTTCCCTGTGTTTGTGTCTGAGGGCCAGGTGTAAAGGGCACTGCAGCAGCAGTGAGGAGGGGCGGCTCCAGGCATCTGCTGAGACGGTGCGGTTTTCCCATCCAGGCCTTTGCCTATTCGCATCCAGTCTCCGGACATCTCCTGAGATTCCCTCGGCCCTGTGAAGAATCCAGTTTCCCAGTGCACGTTGCCATTTTTGAAACCTGTAGTCTTGGCAGGTGTCAGGGCAGATTTTGGTTCCCTCTTCCTGAACTCCCTCCAGTCTGCCGCCTCCAGGAGTCACAGAAGAAGAGAAGCAGTGTCACATCCCCTCACAGCACAGTACCCTATAAGATAAATCTTATAGAGGCTGAAATTCCCAGAGGTCAGGGGCCAAGCTGGGATTTGAACTCAATTCTCTCTGACTCCAAAGCTTTTTCCACTCTACCAGACTTCCCCAGTTCTCCGTGGATTAGGGGCAGTTGGTACAAGCTTTTGATCATGATGGGTTAGGCCACTGGTACTTAAGTAATCATAGAATTCCCAATTCCATCGTTTGACCCTGTAGCAGCAGGTACTGCTCCCGACACTGCGGTACAACGGGAATGCCAGAAATAAGTGTGTGTGGAGGGAGGGCTGTGAGCTGAACCTCCTCTAGGAAGTCTGTCACATGTAAAGCCAGTGGCGTAAGTTTCACCAACTTCTCCTACCCAGCTTGTCCCGCTCCTTTATCAGGATTTGTTTTTGGTGCCTAGCTGGAGCCCTGGACACAGAACTTTCTGAGCTACTAACAGTCTATGTCCTAAGAAAGAGGGCCCAAAGACTCAAGGTGGGGTGGGTTATGTGGACCAGAACGGAGGCCGGATTCTCCCAGAATCCTCCTCTGGAAGAGGTCCCCCTGCAAGGGAGGTTGGACAGACATGTAGAGGAGGAGCCTCATCTCTCCCAGGCTCCTGTCTTGCCCCTTGGCAAGTGTGAGGAAACCAGAGCTCCCCTTTTATAAAATTTATTCTTTTTTAATAAATAATTGTTTTTATTGAGATAATTGTAGATTCACATGAAGTTGTAAGGAATACTGCAGAGAGGTCCCAATTTCCCTCAGAGGTAACATCTGGCACAACTATAGTACAATATCACAACCCGCATGTTGACAGATTCCATCCATCAGTCTTTCCAATTTCTCCTGTTTCACCTGTACCCGTTTTCACAAGTATTTGTGTGTGTGTTTAGTTCTGCAGTTTTATCACATGTATAGGTTCGTGTATCTACCACCTCAGTCATGAGACACAACAGTTCCATCTGCAAAGGATGCCTCAAGTCACCCTTTGATACCTGCCCTCCCTTCCCCCACCCCCGCCCCTGACTCCTGGCAACCAATAATTTGTTCTCCATTTTCAAAATGTTATAATTTCAAGAAGGGGATGTAAATAGAACCAGGCAGTGCGCAACCTTTTCTCATGCAGCATAATTCCCTGGAGGTTCATCCAAGCTGTGGCATGTCCCATAGTTCCTTTTCATTGCTGAGTAGTATTCCATGGTGTGGATATTGTATATTTCTTTTTTGTTGTTGTTGTTATATATATATTTTTTTTTAATTTATTTATTATTTTATTCATTGATTTTTGGCTGCATTGGGTCTTCATTGCTGCACATGGGCTTTCCTTATTCGTGGCGAACAGGGGCTACTCTTCGTCTAGGTGCGCAGACTTCTCATTGCGGTGGCTTCTCTTGTTGCGGAGCATGGGCTCTAGGCACGTGGGCTTCAGTAGTTGTGGCACGTGGGCTCAGTGGTTGTGGCTCGCGGGCTCTAGAGCGCAGGCTCAGTATTTGTGGCACACGGGATTGGTTGCTTCGCATCATGTGGGATCTTCCCAGACCAGGGCTCGAACCCGTGTTCCCTGCATTGGCAGGCGGATTCTTAACCACTGTGCCACCAGGGAAGCCCTCTTATTTATTTTTTAATTGAAGTATAGTTGATTTACAATGTCGTGTTGGTTTCAGGTGATTCTATAGCAAAGTTATTCAGTTATATATATATATATATATATATATATATATATATATATGGGTTATTACAAGGTATTAAAATAGTTCCTTGTGCTATATGGTAGGTCCTTGCTGTTTATCTATTTTATATATAGTGGTGTGTATCTGTTGATCCCAAACTCCTAATTTATCCCCCCTCCTTTCCCTTTTGGTAACCATAACTTTGTTTTCAATGTCTGTGAGTCAATTTCTGTTGTGTAAATAAGTGCATTTGTATCATTTTTTAAGATTCCACATATAAGTGATATCATATGATATTTGTCTTTCTCTGTCTGACTTACTTCACTTTGTATGATAGTATCTATGTCCATTCATGTTGCTGCAAATGGCATTGTTTCTTTTTTATGGTTGAGTAATATTCCGTTGTATATATACACCACATCTTCTTTATCCATTCATCTGTTGATGGACACTATTGTTGCTTCCATGTCTTGGCTATTGTAAATAGTGCTGCTGTCTTTCCTTTTAGTTAAATATTTCACTAATACAAAAATCTATGCAATGTACATAAAGGTTATAAAGTCATGGATCCTTATCTGCAAACTCTTGAGCCTCACAGAAGAACCTGGGAAATGAGGAGCAGCTCTCTTTCGGTACCAACCTTCGAGCCCTTGCATGTGAGAATCCCTCCTTGGGTCTGGAGGGACTGTCTGTAGGGAGAGGGGGCTGATGAGAGCCTCAGGATGAAAAGAGGAGGCAAACCGGGCCTGGGGCCAGACTAGTGCCTGCCTAGAGTAGGGCCTCCCTTTATGCTCAGACCTGTGGTGGGAAGAGGCTGGAGCAGACAGCTGCTGGTGGGGGCTGGGCAGAGACTCTTCTCAGCGCAGGTCACCACCTGTTCCAGCACCATCTGTTACCAGGGGCAAGATGAGCACAGAGGCAGTGCCAGGATCAGACAGACCTCTGCCAGGAGGGTTCCCTGGAGGAGGTGGGAAATCAGGAGAGACACCTCTGAAGTTTTATCCTCAGCTCCTGGAGCTGATCCTGGCTAGGACTTCCTTAGCAAGCACTAAGTCTCTGCTTTGGGTATATGCAGGCAGCTGGAGTCTTGGACTGGTCAGGGCCCCAGGGAGATCCCAGCTGAGAGAAGGGACCTGGAGCCTGCGGGAGAAAAAGTGTGTGAGGAAATCAGAGGCTGGGAGACTTGCTCAGGGCACCGCTGTCCCGACTGGCTCTGCCACTCCCTACCACATGCCCCAAAGACTCTCCTTCCAGGCTGAGTGCCTTCCTCCCAGAATCCTGAGGGCTTGCAAACCACTTCCCAACTTATCCATCCCGGTGGCACAATTCCATCTTTGTGTGCTCTCATCCAACCTGACTCTCTCTGGACCCTCCATAGGGTGGACCCTCACTGAAACTCAGGGACGTGAGAGAGAGGGGCTGGGAGGGGCAACCAGGGCACTGGCTTCTGAGCCTTTCCAGGTGCCTCGTTCAGGGTTTGGCCAGGCCTGGGGGAAGACAGACATGGGTCTCCCAGACGGGCTGGGGAGGCAAGGAGTCAACCCCTGGAGAGTTCAATAAGCCAGTGATACCAAAAATCGGCCTCTGTATACCAGCACGGAATTGAATCTCAGAGACAGAGTTTGGGTGAAGTAGAAGAGAACAGCTTTATTGCTTTGTCAGGCAAAGGGGGCCATGGTGGGCTAATGCCCACAAAACTGTGTGTCCCGAGACTTCCCTGGTGGTCCATTGGTTAAGACTCCATGCTCCCAATGCAGGGGGCCCGGATTTGATCCCTGGTCAGGGAACTAGATCCCCCATGCTGTAACTAAGGGCTCGCATGCCTCAACTGAAGATCCTGCACGCCTCAACAAAGACCCGGTGCGGCCAAATAAATAAATATTAAAACAAAACTGTGTGTCCTGACGGGGGGGGATATGGGGAGGTGTTGTGAGGAGTTTTGTTTTGCTTTTTGGCCGTGCTGTGCGGCATGGGGGGGTCTTAGTTTCCCCACCAGGGATTGAACCCTCAGCCCCTGCAGTGGAAGCGCAAAGTCCTAACCACTGGACCACCAGGGAATTCCTGGTGCTGTGAGGAGTTTTATAGTCAAGGGGATGGGTTGCTGATAAGGATCAGGGTACCTGCAGGGCCTGCATTTCTTCAATCCAGAGATCACCCAGAGTCAGGTGGTTTTAAAGATACAGTGATATATATCCCTTGAGGGGGAACCAGGACCCTGCCCCAAGGCTGCACTATTGTTTGTTGACTGCCCCTCCCTTGTCTCTGCGTCCCCTCCCTTCCCTGATTAGCAACCATTTAAAATTGCCCTTTGGAACTCAGGGAAGGTCATGGAGGCCGAAGCCTACTTCCTACAAACAAGAAATGGGGGACACAGAGAGACTTTTATGCCCGGGAGCCCCACATGGTCCTGCTCGGTTTCACCAGGAAGTCACAGGGAGGTGGTCAGGGAGTCCAGTGAGTATCGTGGACTCCGGGTGCAAACAGGAGGCCAGAGAAGACAGGGGTGAGAATGGGCTGGAGCACCCAGGAAGGCTTCCTGGAGGAGGGATGTTAAGTAGGTCTTGAAAGCCTGGGCAGAGAGAAAGGGCAGGAAGAGCACTGTGATTGGGGGTAGGAGGGTCTGTGCAGGGCAGGGAGCCAGGAGGAGCAAGGTCCTTTAGGGCTCCAGAGCCATGACTCAGAGTGTCACGTGCGGGGGCAAGGGGTAGAGCCAGGCAGCTTTCCTTTTCTTCTCCACCTGCCCAGGAGACCCGGCCAGTGTGACCGGCAGGGTGGGAGACTGGACAGATGGAAGAGGAAGGGCCGGCTGGTAGCTTTGAGACAGGAAGAGGGCAGGGCACAACCTTTAAAAGAATGACATAGCTGTTGAGGACACGACATAAACGGGTTAGAACCAACTAAGTCCAAGATGGTGGACAAGTCGACTTCCGCTAGATCTTGAACCTTAGTATACGCTCATTGTAATACATCAGCACGATAAACGACACATCCACAGGCGCTATGACGGTTCCGAGGCCGACCATAAAAGGCCAAAAGGTGGGCGGTGACCCAATTCCTGGAAATCTCCACCCCTTCCCCAAAATAGTTGGAATAATTCTCCCACTCGGTTAGCCTATGAAATTACCCAGCCTATAAAAACTAACCACTTCAGATCTGGGGGGCCTCTCTCGCCTTCTGAGATGGCTCACACTCTGTCTGTAGAGTGTGTATCTCCCTGAATAAAACTTCTTGTACTTTATGGCTCACTCTTGAATTCTTTCCTGCAAGAAGCCAAGAACTCACATGTGGCGGCCGTCCCAGGCCCTGAGACCTGGGACACCACCGTCTTCTCTCCCACCGTCTTCTCTCCCCTGACGTTCTTTCCTGCAACAGCTTAATCAGTTAAAACAGTCCCTTTCATGGTGTCCTGCAGGTCTCCAAGGGCTCTTTGGAGCCAATCCCCCCTATTTCAATACCTGCTAAGAAATAGGGAGACCAATGGTCTGGTTTGCTCAGGACTGACGGAGTTCCTGTGACATGGGACTTTCAGCTTTAAAAATGGGATGAATTGGTTGCTCTATCAAAAAATCACTTCTGGGGGCTTCCCTGGTGGCGCAGTGGTTGAGAGTCTGCCTGCCGATGCAGAGGACACGGGTTTGTGCCCCGGTCCGGGAAGATCCCACATGCCGAGGAGCGGCTGGGCCCGTGAGCCATGGCCGCTGGGCCTGCGTGTCTGGAGCCTGTGCTCCGCAACGGGAGAGGCCACAACAGTGAGAGGCCCGCGTACCGCAAAAAAAAAAAAATCACTTCTGGAGAGGAGTCCTAGGGCAACTCTGTCAGTCGCCCCAATGACCCATGACAGGTTATATGGCTCAAGTGTCTTTAGAAGGAGAAGTGTTTGGTTTTCAGTTCTATAAAACTGTCCTCCAATAATTTCTGAGCGGGATTTACCTGTCACTGCAGATAACAGAATGAGGTATTGTTCCACAGATCAGTTCTGCATTGTTTCCCAAATGGTGTTTCCTGGAAGGTTTAATTGGTGCTTCCAGAACAAAGGGTTCCTGTGCCCTGGGCTGAGTCCTCTTCAGTCTTCCTGCTCCACCCTTCTTGGAGAGTCCGGCTGCCCATCAGTACATTAAGGCTCAGAAAAGCCCCAAAGGAGAGAAACCTGTTTTGTCCTGTTTAATGGCTCGATAAACAAGGTGGCAACAAGGGAGTCTTTTCTCACAAGAGGTTTTAAGCCCCTAATACATCTGCCCCTGCCAACACACGCGCGCGCGCGCACACACACACACACACACACACATAGATTTTCTCTCTCTTTTTTAAACAAAATTATTTGTGGCTGCATCGGGTCTTCGTTGCTGCACATGGGCTTTCTCTAGTTATGGCGAGCGGGGGCTACCCCTCCTTGCTGTAGGGCCTCTCACTGCAGTGGCTTCTCTTGTTGCAGAGCACGGGCTCTAGATGTACGGGCTTCGGTAGTTGTGGCTCATGGGTCTAGAGCGCAGGCTCAGTAGTTGTGGCACCCGGGCTTAGTTTCTACGCGGCATGTGGAATCTTCCTGGACCAGGGCTCGAACCCGTGTCCCCTGCCTTAGCAGGCAAATTCTTAACCATTGAGCCACCAGGGAAGTCCCCAGGTTTTCTCTTAATTCCAGCTTGAAAAACTCTGGAAGAGGGACTTCCCTGGAAGTCCTGTAACAGGTCACTGTTAACAGGTCATCCTACATAGATATTTGGGCTCGGGGCCTTCCTCATACCCTTGTCATCACACCTCACCCCTCCCCAGGGCAGTCCTGTGTGCTGAGCCATCTCTGCTCTCTCCCAAGAGTGAGAGGGGCAGGGCCCACCATCAGAAGTCCCACACGGCCGGGCATGTGCGGTTCAGTGACTGTCTGAGGCCTAAGCAGAGGGGACAGCAGCGCCTTTCCTGAGACAAGTGGGAAGAAGGTATCAGCCATGGCTGACCGAGCGGTGACCCAGGGCCCAACACAGAGCCAGTTAGCAGCCACCACAGTGGTAGTGGGCTTGCCCCGGCTTCCACGAGAACCCCCACGTGCAACTGGCACGTCAGGCCAAGTTAGCACCAGGAGGGCTGAGTGGAATCTGGCTGGAGGCTGCCTGCATGCGGGAGTGTGGGTGGTAACACTTCTCCTGGGCTCAGAGGAGCTGGGCCAAGTGAGGTGCATGAGCACGTGTGCCTCTGCCTGTGTGTGTACATGCACGTGGTGCGTGTGACACATGCGTCACCCAGGGCTCGTGTGTCAGTGTGCGTGTGTGCACCTGCTCACATTCCTTCAGCATGTTTAGTGCGTGCTTTGTGGGCCTACCTGGCAAAAGCTGGGAACTCGAGGACTGAGCCAGCCAATGTCCCTGTCCTCACGGGGCTTACATTTCAGTGGGAGAGACAGAAAAGAACCAAGTAAACACCTACTATATTGACGTGGAGTGGAAAGTGCTGCGAGGAGAGGCAAAGCAGGAAATGGGATGGGGTTCCTATTTTGCACTGGGGTCAGGGAGGGCCCCCTGTGGACGTGACCTTGACCTAGTGCGGAGGAGGCATCCTGTGAATATCTGGAGGAGGGCCTTAGACAGAGGGCAGAGGGGGAGCCAGAGTGAGGGAGCTGGAATTCCACCACGTGGCCAGTGGGCGTGGTGTGGATGGGAGGAAAAGGGAGACTGCACGGCTGGGATGACATCTGATGGACCAGGCCTGGGGACCTCCCTCAGCGAGAACCTACCTGCCCGACTCGGCTCTGAGGGGCGGCTCTGACACCCTCCCTAATTCCGATCCCACTGTCCAGCACAGCGAGGCACCATCCCCAGGCAGGCCCCTCAGCTCTGCCGATGTGTTTGCATGGTGACCAGCAACAGGAGAAGCCAGTGCCCAGGGAAAGAGAACAGGGCTCTCACAGCCGGGCTCAACACTGGCCTTGAAGCTGCATCCTAGTGACCAGGCAAGGCTGCTTGTGGGTGCCCTGATGTGTGGAGCCCACTGGCAGATGGCGTGATGGGACTGCTAAGAGGCTGCTGGGGACGCTGGAGACCCTGGACCAGGCTCTCTCAGCCCAGACTTTCCCTTGGGAGGCCTGGCGGGTACAGCAACCAGGGCTGGACCTTGGGAAAGCTGGAGGCCTCACTGCCCCTCACCCCGCCGCTCCGTGGGAAGGGCAGGCTCTAGACCCCAGCAAAGGTTCCAGAAGCTGCTTTCGGACCTTGTCCTCCATTTCCCAAACCCCGCAGCCCTGGCCAGAGAGCCTCGCAGGCCCAGGAGGGGAAGCTTAGCGGGCCCGCTGCAGAAGGCCTCCGGCAGAGGTTGGGTGGATGAAAGGAAAGGGAGGTTGTTAGGTGGGAAAACTGTTGTCACCCCATCAAACCAGCCAAAGGCTTCCTTCCAGGGGGGCAGACGGATTGGGGTGTCTCGGGATGACGGCAGGCGGGGGGCCCGTGTCCGTGTGTCTTGCTGGGAAGCTGCGTCTGCGGGTCTGTTTGTGTGTGTGTGTACAGGTGCGCATCGGGTGTCTGGGTCAGTCTGGGTCCTTCCTGGTTGTTTGTGTGTCTGTGGGCGAGTACCCGTGCCTCTGCGCCCATGAGCACCTCCGTGGCCCCCGCACGTGCCAGCTGTGTGGGGGCCTCTCTGGGTACGTACCTTTCTGGGTGTGAGTGTGTGAGGGGTCTTGCGGTATGTCGCCTGTCAGCCTCTGAAGCTGTAACACCCTGCTCCCTAGCATGACCCCGAAGCTCTCGGGGAGAAGCCGCCTCCTGCGTTCTGGTCCAGGCGGTGGCCTGGGTGGTGGGAGACAAGCAGCTCTTGGGGGATGCGGCAGTGCTGGGCTGGTGGGCACAGGCCCGCACCTAGCTCTGCCTTTGCTGTCACTGTCACCCGCCGCTGCATGGCTGGCCAGACCGGCGGCCCCCAAACCAGTCCCGCACTGATCGTGGCCTCTTACTAACCTCTGGCTGTGGTTTCAGACTCTCGTCACTGCCACCGCCGACCCTGAAGGGGCACGGGAGTGTGGCGGCGAGGAGAGGAGGTGGGTTGGTTGGACGACAGCTGGTGGGCGGGGCTCAGAGATATCAGATTTGGGAGGCAATTCAGAGGGAATCGAGCCCCTCCCCAGTGTATCCACGCAGCGGCACAGTTCCATCTTTGTGTACTCCCCTCCAACCTGACTCTCTCTGGACCCTCCTAAGGGTGGGCCCTCACTGAAACTCAGGAGTGAGGAGGCGAGAGGGAGGGGCTGGGGGCGGCAACCAGGGCCCTGGCTTCTGAGCCTGTCCACGTGCTTTCCCCGGGGTTTGGCCAGACTGGGGGAGGGCAGGCGTGGGTCTCACACGCTGGCTGCGGAGGTAAAATGTCAGCTCCTGGAAAAGTCACAAGGAGGCAGTAAATGAGCCCGGTGAGGACCGTGGACTCTGGATGCAAACAGGAGGCCAGAGAAGATGGGGGCTAGAATGGGCTGGAACACTCAGGAAGACTTCCTGGAGGAGGAATATTAAGTGGGTCTTGAAAAACTGGTAGGGACTGGATGGGCAGAGAGAAAGGGCAGGAAGAGCACTGTGAGTGGGGCGAGGAGGGTCTGTGCAGGGCAGGCAGCCAGGAGGAGCAAGGTCCTTTAGGGCTCCAGGGCCATGACTCAGTGTCATGTAGGGCTGGGGGATAGAGCCGGGAAAGCTTCAGGGATTGCCCTTTGCTGAGTAGGGGCTGGAAGGAAGGGGAGGGAGAAGAAGGGGAGGCTGGGCACGGCTGGCCACACAGGCAGGCCCCTCCACAGCCAACGTTACTGCTGTCTTACCTGAGGGGGGTGGGTACTCCAGACTCTGGTGCCCTGTGTACTTCTCTCCCCCAGGGCAGTGGATCCCATCCTGGCTGCCCTGTGGAAGCCCTGTGCAAACAGTGGGGTATCCGGTGCAAAGGGGGCATTTGAAAAACTGCTGCAGCCGGGGCCCCAGCCCAGAGTCTGATCCCACTTGGTCTGAAGTCATTATGCTGTGCAGCCGGACCAAGAACCCCCTGACTCAGGGTTAAACAACGAGGGGGGAGTAGATGCAGCTGACATCGGAGAAGGCGGGGGGGCGGGGGGGGCAAACTTCGCATCAGTGTCTTTTGAGCCCTGGTAACCTCTTCCCCTGGGGCAGTTAGGACTCTTGAGTTGCAAGAAACAGAAACTTCGAGAAGAGGAAGCTGGGATGGGAAGGGATTGGAACTGGGATCCGGAAAGACTAAGCCACACCCCACTGACCATATCTTCTCACACATCAGCCCGGGGCCTTCTCACCACAGCCTAGCTTCCTTTGTTGTCACCCACATAGCGGGCTCTCAGGTTGACATCTTATTGGCTAAGTGCCACGTGCTACACACAGGCTGGCCCCGCTTTCTCTCAGGCCGCCTTTCCACTTCTGGGAAAGAGAATCTGGCTGTCCTTAAGGATCCACCCCTAGTGTGATCTGTAGTGTGATCTGGCTAAATATTGCTGCAGGGGCCAGCCCTGTAGGCAGGATGGTTCTTGCGTGCCAGGCCCTGTGCTGGGCACTGGGGACAAGGAAATGAGCACATGCTCATCGCCGTCTCAGGAAACATTTGAGCTGGGTCTTGAAGAATGAGTAGGAGTTTGCCAGGTGGAAAGGTGGGACAGGGTGTAACGGGTGAGGCTGGGGAGTCTGCGTCTCAGGCAAGAACACCACAGAAAGAGAAGGAACCTCCAACTCCCTTAACTCTGTGTGAACAGAGAGAGACGCCTGCGCAAGGAGGGACCCTTAATGGGGCACCGCGCTAAGGTGCAGTTTGGGTTTGATATGCACCGTATTTCCCCTGCCTACTGCTACCACCCAATCCCCCAATGGTTGGGCTGAAGTTGATAGCAGAGAGCTTTGTTTTGTTTTGTTTGAAAAGCAGGACACATCGCCGCCCTAAGCAAAATAGATGTTCTGTTAGGAAGGAAAAAGGAAAAGAGGGCGATCGGGCAGCAGCCCTTCAGTCTACACATCCTCGTTCCCTTGTACGGTAAGCACCTGACTCTGCCCATCACAGGAGGTGATACGAAAAGCCTGCGGAAGCGGAGGAGGCTGGCATAGGAGGCGAAAGTGTTCCATGTGAGAACGACTGGAAGGAGAGGGCTGGAGGGAGTGTGTGTGTGTGTGTGTGTGTGTGTGAAATATCTGAAGAGTGGCTATTCGGAGGCAGTGTATCTGTTGGGAAAGGCATTCTCCTGTGTGCAGTCTTTCTACCCTAACTGGGCCTAAGGACAGGCCTTGGGCCTGGAACATTTCCTCCCCAAGAGATAATGAGCTCATACAGCCTGTGCGGGGCTTATCGCCTCGTGTGGGAATATCCTTCCCCGTTTCAAGCTCAGCGTGTGCTCCTTTGTCCCACTTATACGTGCACATCAGTGCCCCTCCGGCACGCCCCCAGCTTTCAGGATTCCAGACTCCAGGAAGGAGGGGTTGGGATGCTTCTGCTTCAGCACAAGAGGGGTGCACAGAGGCCAGCTGCCCCGTGGTGGCTGCACCTGCCATCAGGGCCACCCGCTGGCCACGAGGAACCAAGGCCCACGGCTGAAGCTGCCCTTGCTCTGTCTTCACACGAGTAAAGAAAGCATTGGGCGTTCAGTGCTTGACCGCGCTGTGTTTTCCTTGGCAACTCCAACACCCAGATGCAGCGGGCAGAAGTGTTTGGACTTTTGTTCCAGTGGCTGACGCTGTGATGACCTTTGTGATGATCCCCATAGTTGGAGTCCTCCTCTGGCACTGGTTACGGGTACAAGATGTTCTGGGGTTAAGCACGCGGGTACTGGTGCCAGGAAGACGAGGGACTGGGGGTGACCAACTCAGTCCAGTTAGCCCGTGACTTTCCTGGTTGTGGCCCAGAAAGTCCTGTGTCCTGGGCAGCAGCATGGTTGGCCACCCAATCTGGGGCTTCTTAGCTGTGTGACCTTGATAAAGTTACCTAACCTCTCTGTGCCCTGGGTTCCTCCTCCGTAAAATGGGTATAAAAATAATACCTACTTTAAAGACTTTTCGTGAGGATTAAACAAGAGAGTTTGTATAAAGGACCTAGCTTGATGCCTGGCACAAAGACATGTTCAACAAATCTTAGCCATTAATAACAATATCACAGCAGGTGTATAGACTTTTTCTGGGTAGTCCCAAAGGGGAAAACTGGACCACTCTCTTCAGTACAAAGAAATATTTCCTCACAGATCATGGGGTAGTGAATTTTTAAGGTGTTCAAATAAAGGCACATGTTGGGCCTGCTTTGTGAAGTGGGAGGTAGAACTTCCTCCTGGCCCTGGCCCTTCTTAGTCCTTTGATATATTCATCTCAGCCTCCTCCTTCCCCCCACGAGGGGAGTTAGCTCGTCAGAGACAGCTGTCCCTCTTCTTCTAATCAGGATTTCCTGTCACGGGGGACCACTCAGAGCTGCTTGAATCAAGACAGGGAGGCACTCCAGCTATCTGTGTGGGTAAAGGTGGAGTGAATGTGAATGGCTGGCTGCTGTCCGGGCTCCTGGGGCCACCTCCTCTCCTTGGAGAGGAGCTCGCAGCTCTGGCTGGACTTCCATCAGAGGAGGTCCCACAACCCTGCTCAGGGGCTCTTCTGTGCGTGTGTGTGTGTGTGTGTGTGTGTGTGTGTTTGTATGAGAGAGAGAGAGAGGGAGAGGGAGAGGGAGACATCTGCAAGGGTCTCAGTTGCTATGTGCCGAATCCCAGAGTATTGCCTTCCCCTGCCTTGTTCTTTCCTGTCATTCTCCAGACCCACACCCACACACACCCACACCCACACCCACACCCACACCCACACCCACACACACACACACCCACACACACACACACACACACCCACACACACACCCACCCACCCACACCCACCCACACACCCACCCACACACACACACACACCCACACCCACACCCACACCCACCCACACACACACCCACACCCACACCCCCCCACACCCACACCCACACCCACCCACACACACACCCACACACACCCACACACACACCCACACACCCACACACACACCCACACACACACACACCCACACACACCCCCACACACACCCACACCCACACACACACACACACACCCCCACACACACACACCCCCCCACACACACACCCTTCCCCACCCCCAATCCGGTCCTCTCAGCTCGCAGGCCCGGCAGCTTAGCTGAAGACAATGCTGAGGCAATTAACAGAGCCTTTTGAGGACTTGTCACTAGAAAGCTCTTTAACTCAGCCACCTGAATTGGGGCCCCAGGCCTGTGACAGGGATGGGGGAGGGGTGCAAGGAACACCAGGGCAGCTGCCTGGGTGGGGGCAGAGGCATAGCAGAGAAACAGGGTCAGGAGGCCTGTGGATTATGGGGACATAGGAGTGGCCATTGTTTTTCACTGTTTCTGGTTCGTCTCTTCCTAGAATTTTCCTCTGGCTGACCTGCTGCAGAACCAAGGCCTAAGAGGTGAGCTTCCAAACGAGAAACCTGCTGACTACATGGACTGTCACAGGAAAGGTGTTCCTCTACGGTGTGGGCTCCTTAGAGAGGGGACTTTGTACGTGTTAGGGATAGAGTGGGAGGGGGGCGACAGGTACCTACCCCAACACTGTGCTTCTGTTGGCACCGGGGAGCTGGCCAGGAAAGGGGCAAGAGCTACACAGCGGGAGGAGAGGAAGAGGACGGAAGAGGGGCCTGGATCTCCAGGCCTGTCCCTGCCTGTCTCTGACTCCATGGTGTCTCTCACACAACAATCACTGTCTGTAGCCAATCCAGGCAGGGGCAGCAGAGGCCCGGATGCTGAGGTAGACCCTGTCTCCAACTGTGTGTGGTGTAAGTGTGCACGTGTGCGCTCGCTCTCTCTTTAACCGGCCCTGGCTTTGGTCCTCTTCCGGTCCTCTGGTCGCCACTAGAGGGCGGCAGCGAACATAGCCAGGTCAGGGGAACTGGAGCTGCAGGGTCCCGCACTGCCCAGCCTCTTCATTCCACGCTTCCCCGCCCTTCTGAGCACCTAGAGATGCTCAGGCCCCGGCCATATAACCACTGAGATCACAGAACAAACTAAAGCCAGTCCCCAGCCTTGGGTGCAGTGAAGGTGTAAGTGTGTGAGAATGTGAGAAGGTTAGCTAGGGAAGATGCTGATGGGGACCAGAGGTGAACAGAGGTGGCCAAAGCCAGAACCCTGATGTGTATTCATTAGCTCCTATAAGGATAAAGGCAGAGGGATACAAGGAAGAGCCAGGGGACCAGGCAGCCTTCAGGGAGATAAAGCGGGGCCCAGCCCACGACCAGGCAGGCAGAATCACCCTGACAGCAGGTTAGTTAAAGAGGCCAGAGAAAACCACGTGGGTCTGGAGCCAGACTGTCCAGATTCAAGCCCCAGCTCCTCCAAGTACTAGCTGTGTGACCTTAGAGAAGGTATTGAACCTCTCTGAGCCTCGGTTTCTCATCTGTGAAATGGAGACAGTAATAGCATTATGTCCTATGCTAGATGTGAGCGTTAAATGGGTTAAAACATACAAATCACTCAGAACAGTGTCTGGCGCAGAGTAAGAACACTATATGCGCACTAGAGTGCACTTATAGAAACTATGAAAAGAAACAAAAGGAAATGATTGTCTTGTGAGGAAGAGATCCACGTGATGCTGAAAGAGCTAGTTTCCCTAGAACATCATCATGAGATGTATGGGAACTGACCCCCACACACGTGGAAATCAAACGGTAACGTATGAGCTCGTGAATCAGTACAAGTTAAAGGAGTATGTGTAACACTGGTATAAGTGTATGTAGTTACTGAGGTCTGTCAATATGTAAATCAACAAACCTTTGAATCTACAAATCTTTTCACTCTTGAGTTCCTTGAATTGAGCATGGGAGCCCTTCCGCTTCACCCCATCCCTCCTTCAAGAGAGGTGGTTTTTTTTTCATCCTGGTGACCTCCTGCCTAAGCACAGGTCCCAAAGAGCCTTCATGAGCCCTGCCCCCCCTTCTTGGGAAATCATGGCTTCTTCCTGCTGTCCAGAGGAAACATGAATCCTCAGCCTTGGTACCTGGGGCCAGTTTTGGCTCTGAGACTGTGGGGAAGTAAAAATGCCCAGCTCTGGAATAACCGTCCTGGGTCAGCCATCTGAATGCCCTTAACATTTTCCAGCCTCAACTTTCCCTTATCGACAATTCTGGGGAGGCGTGGGAGAATACTTTTATATTTTCCTTCCTCCTTGGGAGGATAATGTTTAGGAAAAACTAAGACGAATTGAGATTTTATTGTGCTTCTACTCACTGATGCTTCTGTGTCTCAAATACAAACTCCCCAACAGAAAAGACCTAACCATGAAGCTCCCCTATTGGGCCAATCATTGGTGGCCAGGTCACGTGATCCAAGGTTAGCTGACTCACCTGTAAGGCGCCACATGCTTTTCTCACAAAGGGACTGATTATCACGACAGACAACTTGAGACATCCTGGCAGGTCCAGCATACTACAAACATTTAAATTTTAAACTTAATTCACGAATAGGTAATACATTTACATATATTTACATAGTTCAATGCTTTAAGGATATAAAAAGGAATATGGAGGAAATGCCCTCTTACTCTTGAACCCCACTCTTTCTCTTCCTAAGAGGCAAGCAAAGTTACCATTTTTTAATGGACTCTTCCAGAGATATTCCATATAAAGAAATATCTATGCAGATTCTTTTGCTTTTTTCAAAAGAGGATCCTCCTCTATGGGTACCTAAAGAACATCCTCAATTGTTCTTTTTTTTTTTTTTTTTTTTTTGGCCTCTTCTGTTGCGGAGCACAGGCTCTGGATGCGCAGGCCATGGCTCACGGGCCCAGCCGCTCCGCGGCATGTGGGATCTTCCTGGACCGGGGCACGAACCCGCGTCCCCTGCATCGGCAGGCGGACTCTCAACCACTGCGCCACCAGGGAAGCCCTCCTCAATTGTTTTTACAGCTCTGCTTTATAATGTACCAAAACGTACTTGTCCAGTTTCCTAATAATGAACATTTAGCTTGTTTTCAGTCTCTCCCGGTGCTGTAATGAAGAGCCTTGTAAGTAAGCACACAGTCTTTTTTTTTTTGGCCGCATCGCATGGCGGCACAAGGAACTTCCCCTTCTCTGACCAGGGATTGAACCCGCGCCCACTGCACCCCCTGCAGTGGAAGTGTGGAGTCTTAACCACTGGACCACTAGGGAAGTCCAAGCACACAGTCATTTAAGGTCCCACTTCTCCTTATACACAACCCTCAGAAATTCTTAACCAGGGGTGTGGGGACCCCTAAGAAGTCAGCAGATATAAAATTCAGGGAGACAAACTGAAGGACTCTAGAAAGTTGGAAGGGAAAAAGTTCCCCTCTTTATTTACACTAGGGTCTAACTGAAATTTAACATTTCCTTCCATTATGAATGCAGGCAACAAACTCAGTAGTTGGCAGTATCTGTGACTCTCTCTTCTTATATGATTGAAGATATTTTGAAAATATTTACACTCACCCCTCCTTTGTCATTGTGGTAGTAAAGGAAAACTGTGTCTTTACTCACCACAATTCGGACACCAAATGTGTGGTTTTTTCCCCTACATCAATCAATTTTCCGACTCTCTGGGCACCACCTGGGTGTCCTATAATTTTATTCAATTCTGAGACTATCTACCTGGAGGTATCGTCAGACTCCACAGCTTTAAGACCCCAGTCCCACAACACTGCCTTCAATTCAGATTCCAGTCACAGTCATGGGCCCCTGTGGTACCATACTTCTGTCTGACTTGGCTACAAAATTGGGGGTTCCCACATACCTCCCCTCAGGTTCGATAATTTGCTACCATGGCTCACCAAACTCAGAAATATTTACTGAGTTCACCAGTTTATCGTAAAGGATATTATAAAGGACATAGATGAACAGCCAGAGAAGAGGTGAGGTCTGGAAGGGTTGAGCTCAGGAACTTCCGTCCTCGTGGAGGTGGGGTGCACCACCCTCCCAGCATGTGGATGTATTCACCATTCCGAACCCTATGGTTTCGAGGTTTTCATGGAGGCTTCCTCATGATTATTAAGTCAATCTCCAGTGCCTCTCCCCTACCTGGAGGATGGAGGGTAGGATTGAGAGTTCCAAGCTTCTAGGGCATTCCCTGATGGTCCAGTGATTAGGAATCCTCGCTCTCACTGCTGATGGCCCAGGTTCGGTCCCTGGTCGGGGAACTAAAATCCCACGAGTCACGCAGTGTGGCCAAAGAAGAAACCGTTCCAAGCTTCCAATCTGGTGACCGGCCCCCTTACTGAAGCTAACCAGGACCCACCAAGAGTCACCTCATTAGAACAGAAGATGCTCCTATCACCCAGGAAATTCCGAGGAATTTAGGAGTTCTGTGTCAGGAACTGGGGGCAGAGACCAAATATATGTTTCTTATTATGTCACTGGGAGGTAGTTATTAGACTTTCTGTTAGATTGGGTTATGTTACGCTTTAATAAAGAAACATATATATTATTATATCACACAGTTTTCTAAAAAACTTCTTGGTATCTGTATTTCAGTGTAATTTCTTTGCTTTGTAATCTTATGTGGTTTTTTTTGTTTTTTGTTTTTTGCCGTACGCGGGCCTCTCACTGTTGTGGCCTCTCCCATTGCGGAGCACAGGCTCCGGACGCGCAGGCCCAGCGGCCATGGCTCACGGGCCCAGCCGCTCCGCGGCACGTGGGATCTTCCCAGACCGGGGCACGAACCCGTGTCCCCTGCATCGGCAGGCAGACTCTCAACCACTGCGCCACCAGGGAAGCCCTGATCTGTACATTTTAAATGGTTCAAATGGTAAATTTTATGTTATGTATAGTTTACCACGATTAAAAAATACATAAGGGCTTCTTTATTTCTTGATAGCATGGTAATCCTATGTTTAATTTTTCTGAGGAATATTTATTTATTTTTATACATGAAAAAATTCTGAGATAAGAAACATACCAGGGGCCCGTTATACATTATTTTGGCATGCCTGTCTCGGCCACCAGATGGGGAACTTCTTGACGAGGGCTGCCCTGCTCCTTGGGGCCCCTCAGTTAGCTCTTCCAGAGGTGTAGTAAATGCATTCAGCGCCTAATGGGCGAAGTCAACAGAGAGGGAGAGTTAGGCTTGAGGATGACTAATCAAAGGTGCCCCAATTCCTACCTGTGCCTCTTCCTAGATGTACAATAACCTGAGGCAAAGTAACCTTCCTAGGCCCTGGCTTCCCATCCATAAATTGATCTACATCATCGGATTAATTTCCATCATGAACCTACAGCCTAGCTTTTAGCATAGTGCCTGGCACTCGTTAGGCACTCAACAGTTTTGTTCCTGTTACCTGCGGGAGCAAAAGAAAGCCCTGGTCAACTCCAGGCTGGCGCAGGAGTGCACAGGGAGGGGCCGGTGGCTACGTTCCAAGCTCCGGTACTAGCGCTGCGTCCCCGCGCCTCAGGACCGTCCCGCCTCCCCGTGGTTGCATTGCCGACCGGCCCCCTCTTTGCATCCTCGGGAGCCCGGCGGACCGCGGTCGCGCGCCGGTCTGGGCAGCGGCGGTTGGCCCTCCGCGCCGGCGGGCGGCGCTAGTCCGGACCCGGCTGGGGGCGGTGCTCGGGCCGGGCTGCTCTCGGCGGCGGCGCACGACCGTCCGCGGGGCGGGGACGCGGCGGCGGTGGCGGCGACTCCGTGTTGCCGGAGCCCGAGCGCGCAGGCCCGTCCCGGCGGGCTGGCGGGCGGCCGGGGCGGGGGCGCCATGTGGTTCATGTATGTGCTGAGCTGGCTGTCGCTTTTCATCCAGGTGGCCTTCATCACGCTGGCCGTCGGTGAGAGTGCGCGACCCCGGGCCGCGCGGGCTCCAGCTCCGGCATCTGTGCTCGCCGGGGGTCGCATCACGAGGGCGCCGGAGAGAGCCGGGAGACCCCCGCCCGTTCCTTCCGGCCTTCGCATCCCCCTTCCTGCCCCGCCTGGTCCTGTCCCTCCTCCTGACTCCAGTAGCCTAGCCTGACCTCGGGTCCTTCCAGGAGTCACAGAGTCCGCCCCAGCGGTGCCCAGGGGAGGTTGACTCAAGTGCCCCTTGCCCGCGCATGGCCAACCGCTGCCGCGCCCTCCGTCGCGGGGCCGGCCCTCCGTCGCGGGGCTGGCCGCACCGAACTTTTCCCAGACACCTACCCCCGCCCTTGCACCTCGGGCCCTTGGTGCTTCCCACTCTGACTTTGACGGCCTCTCCCTTTTTGGCTAGTTCCTACTCTTGATCTCAGCTGAGACTTCACCTCCTCCGGGAAGCACTCCTTATGGGGTTTGACTTGTTCTACTGGGGTCGTCTGACTCCCCTTCCCACTCAACACCCCCGCACCCCCGCAAAGCTGGTCAGGGAAGGGACCTCGTCTGTCTCGTGCTGTACTCAGCTCTCAGCCCAGCAGCTGGCGCATACTAAATGCCAGCGAATATTTACTGAATGAGCGAAAGAAATTCCCTTTTATGGGCCAGAGGTTAGGTTTGTGCGGAGGCATCAGATACAGGTTTCCATTCACTTTTATGAAATCTCTCCTTAGTTGCCCTGACAAAGTTTTACTTCCGACTTGGGAGGGTAACACGCGGATTGTTTGGTTTGTTTCTTACCTAATGGAATCATGAAAGGTTGAGTGGAATCCAGCTGCAGAGAGAGGGGTGATCAGCATGGTGGGAGTGACACTGGCTAATGTTCTCCCTGCTTGCTTCCCCCCGCCAGCGGCCGGACTCTATTACCTGGCAGAATTGATAGAAGAATACACAGTGGCCACCAGCAGGATCATAAAATACATGATCTGGGTAAGTGGCAGTTTTCCCCAGGATCCCCCTCACTCTTGCCCTGCCTCAGAAGGAGGAAGTGGGGAAAGTTTGGCCTGGGTGATGAGACCTGTGTCCTTGCTGTTTCCTGAGGGTACCACCCCCTACCTCCCTGCCCTGTACCTTGTCCCCCTGGGTCTGCTCTCCTGGGCCTATGTCTTCCCTGGCCTCCTTCCCCAAGTGGCATCGCTTCACTGCAGGCCTCGTTCTTGGTTCCTTAAGGCGAGAGCTGAGTGCCCATTCTCTGTTGACAGGACCGTGGCTTTGCCTTTGTTTGACCACCTTCAGTGGTCTTAGCCCCTTGCTCTGCTTACAGCATTTAGAACTGAGAGGAACCTTAAGGACAGTTTTGAGTACTTGTTCTTTGCCCTCTTTCTAACTGGATCAAGTGACTTGGTCTAAGAGGGAGACACCTTCCCTGCCCCAGGCCCTGCCTGCTCAGGGCTTGTGGAAGGCTTCTCTTCCTGAAGACACAATCCTTGCCGTTGATGTCCAAGCCACAGGAGTGACTGCTGGCGGATAGATTTCTGCAGCTGCAGGAAAGGCGGGGGGGGGGTCTGGGGGCACGTTTGGACAGGACGAGCCCAGTGCCTCTCAAGTCACCTGCTGTCAAAAGCCACTTCCACTTTGGGCATGGCCTGGGGTAGGGAGTTAGTGGTGGAGACAAGACCATAGCTCTCAGCTCTGGGTTCAGAGGCCCAGCTCATGAGTGTTGGTACAGGAATTAGACCTTCATTCAACCAACTGCCTGCCTTTTGTTGAGCACTGACAGCTATAAGTCCTTCAGAACAATGTTTTTCAAACTGCAGGAAGGATTCGTTATTGGGTTGTGCAATCAATTCAGTAGATCATTATCAGCATTAAAAAAAAAAAAAAGGAGGGCTTCCCTGGTGGCGCAGTGGTTGGGAGTCTGCCTGCCGATGCAGGGGACATAGGTTCGTGCCCCGGTCTGGGAAGATCCCACATGCCGCGGAGCGGCTGGGCCCGTGAGCCATGGCTGCTGAGCCTGCGCGTCCGAAGCCTGTGCTCCGCAACGGGAGAGGCCACAACCGTGAGAGGCCCGCGTAACGCAAAAAAAAAAAAAAAAAAAAAAAAAAAAAAAAAAGGAATGGGAAAGACTAGAATTGAAATCTGAACTTTGATCACGTATATGTACATGTGTTGGGGTCACAGTGTAAACTATTTTTCTTACTGTGGGTTGCTGTCAAACAAACTTTGAGATTGAAAAGTGCTGCCCTTTGGGAGCTGAGAGACTAGTTGGGGAGGTCAGAACTGTGGCTGTGAAACAAGGAGAGACTGAAACATGAACAGAGTGTTGCCCTGAGTAGGCTGGGGGTCAGTGAGTCCAGAAAGGCTGCCTGGAAGAAGCTCCCCGCACTGTGTGCCTCTGGTTGTTTTCAGTTCTCCACAGCTGTGCTGATTGGCCTCTACGTTTTTGAGCGCTTCCCCACCTACATGATTGGTGTGGGCCTCTTCACCAACCTTGTCTACTTTGGCCTCCTCCAGACCTTCCCCTTCATCATGCTGACCTCGCCTAACTTCATCCTGTCGTGCGGTGAGAGGGGACATAGTTGGGGAGGCAACTGAGTTGGTTGGATGTGCCCAGCTCAGTCTAGGGCACTGAAGGGGATATAAAGAAAAGAGGCAAACCACTGAGGTCCTCCAGGAGGCCAGGCTGATTGGAGGTTGGGGTTCTCACACATGAGGAGCCTAGAGCCCGCGTTGGCTCTAATGACTAGAATTTGGGGGGCTGGGATACTCAGAAAGGGAGGGCTTTCCTAGGGAGGTAAGTTTGACAAAGGGTTTGAGAAGGGAAAAGAGGTGGGTTGGCTGAGCAGTTGTAGCCCCTAAGAAACCACTTGGCCAGGAAAAGCCCAAAGCCTTTCCCTGGCCTGCAGGCAGCTCCCCATCCAGTCCTCTGGCCCAAAGTCGTGATTAAGACGAGCCTCCTGGGGCTCTGGGGGTCCCTGCAGACAGCTGCCTTGGGGTTGACAGACCCAGTTTGGAGGACCCTGGCCTTCCTGCCTTTGCTCTGCCACCAGTTTCTGACCCCAGGGAGTCATTTCCCCTCTCTGGCCTTAGCTTCTCCATCTGTTCAGTGATGTTTAGGAGACTCATTTGGCACATAGATGCTATAGTTATTCTCGGAAAAGGTTCTAGACAGTGTCTGGTTACCGGGATTGCCTTTTCTCCCTTTAGTCATTACTGGTCATCGTAGCCTTTGGTCAAGATATCAGATTGATTGGGGTTTCTTAGAGCTGCTTTTCTGTTTCTGTGAGAGAATCTGGAAAGGGACTGTTACTCACAAGGAGGGCACAGTGTTAAAGCCAGGACTGAGTGCCTTGGTGTGATTCCACCAAAGGATTTGTTCTGCGGGGATTGGTGTGAGGAGTCCTTCCCTGGAGACCAGGCTCCTCTTGCGTCTTCCCAGGGGGGAGGGTGCTCCCCAATCCCCCCACCCCTTGGGGAGCTCCCTTGGCTTCCCTTTGTCACTCCCCTGACTTGCCCTCAAGATGCCTGGGAGAGTTTTTCTGAAGATCTGTGGGTGTCAGGTACCATCCTATCTTCCAGTATGCCCTCGCCCTAGAGCGCGGCTAGGAGCGGCAGAGCTGTGGTTGTCTGCCTTAGAAGGGGAGAGGCAAGAGAGGAGAAAAGAGGAAAGATTCGTGGCAGTTGGCTGTGAGGTGTATGTGAGGGGTGTTGGGTGTGAGGGAATGCCTTGTTCTGGTGCCTGCCCTTCACCTCACCGTGGGAACCGGCAGGAATGCCTGTCTCGGAGCAGCGAGTCCCCGGGATCTCTCTCTGAATTTGGCTCATGCTAAGGAGGTGGTGGGATCCAGAACATACCAGTTCACACCAGTGAACCTTATTCTGAGGACGGACCCCTCCCCCAGAATTTTGAGGAACCCTAAGATTGCACTGCAAACCGTCTAGCAAACTGTGCCCTTTCATTCCTGAGGAGTGAGAGCCTCCTCCCTGCTGCCCTGAGTGGAGTGGACTCCTTGGGAGCGTGTGCTCTGCACGCCCGTGACACCCTTCCACACAGCCCTGCGGAGCTCTCTTCAGGACTCATGGCTGCTAAAGGCCAGGTCAACTGGCACCATGCTTTGGAGTGTGTAGCGCTGGAGTCTCATTTTTATAATATTCAAAGAGTGTTTTACCTACTTCTAATTGGATTCATGAGTGCCCTCTGCAGCGGGCAGGTGGGGTGGGGGCTGGTTCTTCCGTTCTGACAGACGGGAAACTGGGTTCTGGAGAGTAGTGCGCTTGGCACGGAGCCGTCCTCTGAGCTGGGTGTGAGGTCAGGACTAAGCGTCGGCTTCCAACCTCCGGGGCCTTGTGAAGCTTGAAAGTCTGCTTTATGTTATCCACCCCAGAATAAATGACTCTTCATTCCCTCAACAGGGCTAGTGGTGGTGAATCATTACCTAGCGTTTCAGTTTTTTGCAGAGGAATATTATCCCTTCTCAGAGGTAAGAAGTATTCAGTACGTCATCAAACTACTAACCGGGACAGAGCGAGTAAAAGGGACTTGCGTGATTCCTTTGTGAACTTGACTATGATTTGAAACTGAGTTTATTCAGGGATGACACATTTTTTAAAAAAATGGTATAGGTGATTTTAGAAAGCAGTGAGGATGAGAAGCAGGGACCCCTTTGGCTGCGGTGGGGAGGACACTGCTGTCTCCCAGTGAGTCCTTTGGGGATGCCAGCATCCCAGCCTAGCATCCTAAGGTCATGAAGGGGCGGTGGGGTGGCCTGGTCTGACGCAGACCTCACAGGGCAGGGGTGGGCCACAACCCTGAACCCTGCTACTCCAGTTTGAACCCCTGGGGAAGAACAAGGTCGCTTCTCTAGGGAACATGGGTCATTCATGGTTTTGCCCTCCATTTGCCTCCTTTGGTTCAGAGGAGTTGCTTGTCCTAGTGACCACGATTTGGGGATGGTGGCCACACAGTCATCTTTGGTCTCCACCTTTCCCCACTGAATTTTCTCCATGTCTGGGGGTGTCCTGTCTCTGCTTCCCGGGCCCTGGTCCCCTTCAGAGATCAAGTGTGGGGTACGCTTGACCGCCTCTCTAAGATACATGGTGAGCACACCTGGCCCAGCCTTGGCATCTCCAGGGGTACCCTCATCTCAGTGTCTCTGTTGCCAGGTCCTGGCCTATTTCACTTTCTGTCTGTGGATAATCCCGTTTGCGTTCTTTGTGTCACTGTCGGCTGGGGAGAACGTCCTGCCCTCCACCATGCAGCCTGGAGGTGAGAAGGGGTTTGTAAGGTGGGAGGCATGGTGGGAGGACGCCAGCAAGGCCTGAGTTGCTGGGGGAGCTGGAGCCCGCCCTGTGATGGAGACACTTGGACTCTGGGTGGGCAGAGCTGTGTTCACACACACGCGCGCACACACACACACACACACACACACTCTCTCCCTGCACACACACACACACACACACACACACACACACACTCTCATCTCCCTGCACACACACACACACTCTCATCTCCCTGCCTGTGTCTCCACAGATGACGTGGTCTCCAATTACTTCACCAAAGGCAAGCGGGGCAAACGCTTAGGGATCCTGGTTGTCTTCTCCTTCATCAAAGAGGCCATTCTACCCAGTCGGCAGAAGATGTACTGAACTTCTGCGGAGGGGATGCTGGGGCAAGATCAGGAGAGTCAGGCCCCTGGGCCTCTGCAGTAGGTGGGTGCCGGGAGCTGGAAGGCACCTTCCCCCAGCGCTGGCCCTCCTTCCCTCGACTCCCCCGGAAGCCCCTATCCCCACCGTCCTCAGGAGGCTCAGCTTGGCTCAGATGTGATGCTGCCGGAGGCTGAGACCTCAGAGGGCGCCAGGGAGGATGCGGTGCCTGCTTAGCCAGGAGGCCGTGGCCCACCTGGGTGTGCAGAGCTGAGCTCCTGTGGCCCTCCCGCCGCTTCCTGTGATGGGTCCGGAGTTCTGGCTCTCCCAGGGCAGGCAGGGCAGGGGCCGTGAAGCTGGAGAGCAGACAGTGATAACTGCTATGGGCAGATGGCCGTGGGGAGGGGCCGTGGCTTAGCACTTGCAAGAGAAAGTTTTGCTGTTGAACTGTGATTTCTGTCCAAGTGCTGATTCCCGTTTGAATAAAGATTCTAGGTGGCCCTGTTTGCCTTAATACCCTGAAAGTTCATCTTCCTTTCTTCTGCTGACCTTCCGCCTGGACTGGCTTTTCTGCGCCAGGGGCTCCTTTTCTGGGTTTGGGTCTTGCCTTTCCGAAGGGACTGTTCTTGTGGCCCTTAGTGGGAAGGGGACAGAGATGAGGAGCCGAGCCTGGAGTGGAAGGCGGGGGAGTGGGGATGGATGCGGCCTTTCTTAACGCCCTTCTCTCTCCTTGCATCTCTTCTTTCCTCAGGGCTCCGTGACTGTCAGACTGGGGGCAGAGAGGGGATGGTGTGGGCCTGGGTTAGATCTTTCAGGAGAACATGTACAGTGTCCTATTTATAAGTCTTCGCCTAGGGAAGAGAGTGGTTTCTGGCTGAATTCTATCTCAAGCTCGAGGAGAAACATTAAAAATTGGCTTCTTGGCAGCCCGGGCTACAGCCTGTTTGTAAGAAACAGGGCTGGTGAGAGAAGCTGTTTGTCACTCTAAGAGCACACAAGGGCTGGCCCTCTCTTCTGAGTGCTCTTGGCTCCTGGGGAGGTGATCAGTCTTCTAAAAAGGCAGGCCAGGTCCTGGGCACAGGCCCGCATTTGTTGACCTTGCGTTCCAACTACAGTGCCTTACAAGTACTCAGCAGTACCTATGCGAATGAGGTCCCCACGAGAGCCATCACCGGACATGTCCTGTACCTCACAGCAAAGCAGACAGGTGCAGAGATGGACTGCACGCATGTGGTACCTTTCAGCCACAGGGAAGACCTCTGTGCTTGAAAATCTTACCTCTACATCCTGCCTCAAGTCCCACCGTAGCCCTTCATTTCCTTGGGTCTAGCATTCCCGTTCTCTTAAAAATACCAGCCTTCCCCTTTCCTGGGGAGGAGCAGTACATTTGGGCCTTCTCTCAGTGGCACTGAGATTGCCAGGCCCTTTTGTCCTATGCAGACAAGGGAGGACAAGGTGGAGGACACTGGAGGCCAGTGTCCTGACTGCTGGCCAGCAGCTGGCCTTGCCCTCCGTTGCTGTCCATGTCTTTGTTTCTCACCCCAATGGTGGGGCTTTGCCCTCCATTCACTCCACTGCCAGTGTTCTGGGGGCTGCCAGTGGCCTTGTGCTAAGTCCAGCGGACCCTCTTCCTATCTCCTCTTTCTGGATTTGTGCAGCATCGGGCAGGGCTCGTCGCCCCCAGCGTCCCAAGCACTTCTGTGGCTGGTTCTCCCTCTGGCTGCTCCTTTCCGGGTCCTGTGCAGGCCCCTCCACTCACCCCCCGCGCAGTGGGGTTTCTCAGGGTTCGGTCGTGTGTTCCCTGGAGGAGCCCATCCGTGCTGATGGTTTCAAGGAATTGAGAGCCGACAGCCAGCCCCAGCATCCCTCTCGGTCCTCTGAACCACAGTTCCGCTGCACTGGGTGCCACCCTTTGCAACCTGCCTTTTCTGGGTACCTGCCTTGGCCCCAAGATCACTCAGGAGCCCGACCAGAAACCTGCTTTCTCCTTCTGCCCTGACATCCAATCTCTAACAACTGTCAAGTTTACCTTCTTAACATCTCTTGATTTGAGCCAGTCCCTCTGTCAGCACCTTTCACCTGGATTATTGTGACAGCCTCCTTCTGCTTCTCTATCCCACAGCCAGAGTTGTCTTTCTAATGCATGGTTGTTCTAGTCACTCCCTGGCTTACAACCTTCCACGGCTCCCCCCGTCAGGATAAAGTCCAGACCCCTGAGCATGGCTCGTGAGGCTCGCGGTGTCCCGGCTCTCGCTCGCCTCTCTGGCCTCGTCACTTGCCACCTTGCATTCTGATTTTCAGCCTCCTGTATCCAGAGATGCCCTTTAATTCCCTTTCTTCTGCTCGCCTGAGTACCTTCTCTGTCAGTTCTCAACTTACATTTCACTTCCTCCAAGGAACTTTGAATGTCCCCTCTCCCTCCAGCACACCACACAGATCACTCTGGGCTTATTTGCCTGCTTACTGGTTTATCTCCCCATTAGACTGTAAGCTCCTCGAGGGCAGGAATCGTCCTTCAGTTTTTGTATCAACCGTGCCTAGCTTGGCACCTGGCACATAGAAAGTACTCAATAAATGTTTGTTTAATGAATGATTTGTAGTGGTGTGTACAGGGGATAGCAGGGGACCCAGGATAGCTTCCTGGAGAAAGTACAAGTGCTTTCAGTCTCAAACTGAAGCCATAGGTCCTCCCTCCCTTCTCCAGAAAGGCTGCCTGTGCCTCCCTGTGCTGCAGAAACCCCAGTGGCAGCTGGGTATGAAGGATGGCAGCCCATAGTGGCAGGGAAGCCAATGGCAGGGTGACACATTAGCTGTCTTCCTCCCTGTTCTGGAGGTGCAGAGTGAGGCTTAGAACCTGCAGCAGGAAGGACTTAATATGAACAAGAGGCAGAATTTCCCAGTGGTCCCTCATCCTGGAATCCTTGTCCCTGGTGAGCTGTTGGGTGTGAGGAAGGGAAATGGGGACACCAAGGTGTCACTTTTACAATGGTAAGGCCCAGGATAGAGGAGGATCCCCACTCTGAGCCTTGGGCTACTGCCCTAACTTGGATCTCCTGGGGGGTCCAAGAGATTCCTTTGTGGAGAGAAGGGAGACCTGGGAGCTGGGTTTTGTCAGGGAGGGGGCTCCGATCCTTGAGCTTGGGGGTGGGCAGCCTGTGGGCACTCCCCTTCCTCCCCATCCATACAGAATCACCACACCTCAGCCTTCACTGGGCAGCCTCCAGTCGGGAGGCTACCAAAATAAGTTTAAGTGGGGGGTAGTTTGGGGGAGGGCAGAGTGGGGAGCCCTTGATGGGCTCGCACGGCTGCCAGGAAGCCTTCGTCAAACGTCTCTCGCAGGTTCATGCTCAGAGTGTCGGTCCAGAAGGTGCCATCGCCCAGGCGCCGCTTCCGGGGCACCTCTCTTATGGTGACAGAACAGAAGCCCTGGGGTACCTTCATCCTGCACGGCTGCAGCGACGGGTACAGCTCACGGATTATCACCTCTAAAGGCAGCCGGGGCACAGGCGCCACCTGGTTGCCGGCCACCGTGCGCAGGAGCGCACCGCCGTGCCCGTCGGACCTCACCTCGAGGAAGCAGCGGAAGTCGTGCTCCGGCCTGGGGTCGGGATGCACGCCCAGGCGGGTGCCCTGCGGGTAGCCAATCTGGGCGGCGGGGGACCTGACAGGGCTGTTGCTGAGATTCCACACCTTGGGCCGCCTGACCATGAGCTGCTTGCAGGTGGGTATAGGCATCACCGAGGGCTGACTGGGCTGCAGTGCCTGCTGCAGGCGCGCCTCTTGGGAGGGGTAGAAACTCTTGGGAGGCCGCAGTGCCCCGTGCCTGGGGGTCTTGGAGAGCACGGTGGCCTGGGGTGGAGGATGGGGCTCTCCCTGAGTGTCGCGGCTCAGGGATGGGCCTTGGGGCGGCAGCTTGCGATGGAGCCACTTCTTGAAGGCAGCTTCTCTCAGAATTTGGTGCTCTTTCTGCAACATCAGAAGGCACAAGATAGTTCTGGAGGGCTACCCCCGTGTGCTTCTGTGGAAGGGGGCCCTGTGGCTGCAGCCCTGGAAACCTCAGGTTCCTGACTGAGTAGATACCTTCCTGCCTCCGGGGAGCCCGGAGTCTGATGAGAGAAACCCCTGCCTGTGGGAGCCCTTGTTCTGTTGGGGAGACAGCCACTGCCTGGAGGGGGCCCCTGGGCTCATGGGACAGACAGAGCCTTTCCCATAGGAGAGACCTCCAATCTGATGGAGACACAGCCTCTGCCCTAGGTGAGGTCTCCAACTTGAGGGCGGAGACACAGTCCCTGCCCTATGGAAAAACTTGAGTCTTAATGGGGGAGACCAGCCTCCACCCCCACTAAAGGAGTTCCCAGTCTGGTGGTGGAGACATGCCTGCCCTAAGAGAGTCTCTGGGTTGATGGGGAAAAAGGCAAATGAGTGATGTAGGGTTATCCTTGACCCTGGAAGGAGAAAGCAGAAAAGTTTGGAAGGCTAGGAACTGGATGGAGCTAATCTGGGCAGGCTTCTTGGAAGTGGTGGGCCTTGAGTGGTCAGTGTAGGGAGAGAGACAGTTTTGGCTGTCTCTCCAGGCTGGGTGGTGATGCTCTCTGTCCTTGCCTCCACTAGAGCTGAACCTTCAACTCCTTGTCACAGAACCGATCCCTCCCCCCCCCATCTCAGTGTCTCACTTGCCAGACTGTTGCTAAGCAGCCAGGTGGTTTGGAGATTGACCCAGCTTCAGATGTAGGCTCTGATTAGGCCAAGCCAATCATAGTAATTCCATCAGCCTCGCCCCAGACCTAAGTCAGTCAACACATGGCTTTCTTTTAGCTCTAGGGATTGGAAAAAGAATGGACACGTGGTCCAGTTGAGGCCAATAAGAGATAAGGGGAGATCTTCAAGGGGCTTCTGGGAAATCTTAGAGCCACGGGAACAGATGGGCTTTGCCTCCTCTGGATACATACATGACTGTGAAGGCTGGGTGACACTGACAACGGAGGGTAGGACAGGGCAGCTTGGCGAGGAATGCAGCTGGAACAGAGCTGGAGTACCGGATTTTGCCAGCACCGAAGCCCTCCCAACTCCCGGATCCGCTTAGGAGTCCCAGCATCTTCTTTTGAGGTTTTCTGGTTCTTACATCCTGTGTCGTTATACCTGCTTAAAATCCTTTATTCTCCTTGTCTGTCCCAGCTGAGGTCTGACATTGATCTGGGCCCCTGCCGGGTCTCTCGCTTGTCAGTCTCCAGCTCACATCTGATCCCCTGGCTGTACTGAATTTGCACTTCTTGACAAACTCCACGCTCTCATGTGCCCCTATGCCCCTATGCAGGGCTCTCTGTTCCTTCTACCAGGTTAGTCCTTTCCCGATTCTTCATGTGGCCAACTGCTGCCCACCTTTAAAGCGTCCTCTTGAGCATCATCCCTTCGGCACCCTCCTGGAGCCCTCCTCCTCAGAGGAGGGGGTGAGGGAGGCTCCTTCTGGGTGGGACCACTTCTAGCCACTCTTCTAACCAACTGTGCATGTGGGTCCCTGCCTCCCCTGCTCACATGCCTGGATGGCCGGTGCCGCTGCCCGTCCTACTGGCCCTACCCCTTACTTGATACTCAGTCAGGTAGTCCTCCTCCATGAGGGCCAGCTGGTTCTTGAGCCTCTTCAGTTTCCCCATCTCATGGGCAAAGTCCTTCTTGTCCTGTTTCCACATGGCATCCTTCAAGAACCTGGTGTCGAGGCGGGGGCGTGTCATTCCCCAGTGACTGAGCTTCGCCCTGGGCAGGGAAGACTGGCTGCTGCCGAGGGCCTGGGTGGGAGTGGGCAGAGCTGCCAGAGGTGAGATGAGCAACATGACCCATCCCCACTGCCCGAGGCCCCTCTGGCTAAAGCGTCTGATGGATCACCACCCCCCTGCCGAGGAGCTGGGGCCTCACGGCAGTGCTAAACCCCAGGGGTGAGGCCCTGTGGACAGCCCTGGGAATAGCATCTTGGGGAGAGGCGCCCTCTGCAGGCTCATCCCCAGACCCTCCTCTTACATGCTCAGCTCTGGGTGAGGGCCCTGGGGAAGGGTGACAGGCAGGGCTGGTTCTCACAGCCTCACCGGGCACAGATGCGGTGGTTCCATATTTTGCAGTAGTCGATGGGCTTGCAGCCCATGGCATCTTGGGCATGAACATTGGCACCTTTCTGCACCAGGACCTTCACACAGCTCAGCAGGCCCTCGCGGGCTGCCAGGTGCAGGGGTGTGGAGCCGTTGCATGTCTGACTGTGGAGGGCCCCGCCGGGGTGGGGGTGGGAGGAGGGCAGAAAGGAAGGACCAAGGGCATCTGCCTGTCAGATAGGTGAGCCAACCAGCTTCCAGGCCTGCTCTGCCACCAGTCCACTGGGTGACCCTGGCATGTCCCTTCTCCTCTCTGTACCTCAGTTTCTTCAACTGTAGAAGGAGGGTTTGTACTAAATGAACAGCAAAAGTCTGATTATGGGGTGTGTGACCGTGAGGAAATGCTAGAAGGAGAGCTGGTTGGCTGGAGCTCAGAGACCACTAACCTCATCTCCTCTTAAACCACTCAGCCCTCCTGCCCCTTCCCCACACCTAGCCATGGCCCACAAGGCCTGCATGGCCGGGGCCCTGCTTCCTCCCCAACTTTGCCCTCTGACCTTGCCCCACTCTCTCCCAGCATGGCCTTTACACCTCTGCCTGGAACACTTTTCCTTGGCTTTGCTAGGCTGGCTCACCTCTCCATTCTCTCCTTAGAGGTAACTGCTCTTCCCAGATAGATCTTCTCCCTGCCCTCTTTACTCACCACCCCACCACCCTGTTTATACCCTTCATAACCACTTACCACACTCTGTCATTTTGTTCATTCATTAGTTTGTTAATTGGCTGTCTGCTCCTGCGCTAGTATATCAGCTTTACGAGGGCAGGGACCATTGCTGTATGTTCACCATTGTATTCCTCAGCTCTGGCCCAGCGCTTAGCACATTACATGCTGAATAAGTATTTTGAATGAATGCAGTCTCCTATATGCCATCCATGCACTTTCCATGCATTTTCTCAATTATCACAATAGTCTCACGTGATAGGCACTGTCATCCCCCCCAAATTTCAGTTGAAGACACTGAGGCAAGTAGTTCCCAAACTGCTGCAAATGGGAAATAGCTGGGGATCTTTTGAGCCTTCCAGAGTCCAGGCCACACCTCAGACCAATTAAATGACAGCCTTTGGATTGGAACACAGGCATTGGTATTTTTGAAGGTCCCCAGGTGATTCCAGTGTCCAGACAGGTTTGGGAACCAGAGCACTGAGGCTTAGGGTTGAGTGACTTGCCTGAGGTTTTTCTGTCTGGTAGCAGGTAGCAAAGCTGGGACACGAACTAGGTCTGTCCTCTCCCAAAATCTCTTAACCATGACACCATGTGGGCTCTCTGACTGTTCATGTGGGAATCAATCCTTGTCACCCCACAGCCCCTCTGCCTGTCCTGCTTGGATCTGCCTGCCTGGAAGTGGGGTTCTTATCTGCCCAGGCTCCAAGCCACTCTCCCCTCATAGGCTGGACTCACGTGTTGAGGGCCGCCCCTTGCTTAATCAGATAGTGAATGCAGGGCAGGGCCGTGGTCTTGTTGTCACTGCGGATGACAAGGTGTAGAGGTGTCTGGCCATTGTTGGTGGGCAGGTCCGCGGGAAACTTGTACTCCTCTACCAAGACCCGCAGGCATGCAAGCTTGCCGCTCTGGGCTGCAAAGTGGATGGCAGTGAAACCCTGTGGGGGCCAGAGGAGGCGGGAAGAGGCTGAGCAGGACTGGCACCCAGGGCCCACAACCTAACCTAGAGAGCAATTTCTTGGGGTTACCCTCCCCCTCTTCTCTGTGCCCCCGGGGAATCGCACGTACCCCTTTCCCACTCCCATATCGCTCACCCTTCCTCGCTCCCCCAAGATGGCCTTCCAGACGGTCGGAAGGTGAATTAGGACCATCTACCCAGAAAAGGACATCTCCGGATGCTCCACTGTCACTCTTCGCCAGGTAACTACTACGTACGGAGCTCTCTGTGGGGTGGAGACGACTTCGGTCCCCGCCCCTGAGCTCCGAGGCCTTACCTTGTCATCGGCCGGGATTTTCCCCCGGTGCCGATTTAGACAGAACCGCAACCATTCCAGGTTGCCCAACGAGGCCGCGAACAGCTCGTGGTAGCTCCCGATCGCCCTCTGGTCCCACACCTCGGCGAGACTCACGGAGCTAGAGCAGGCGCGGGGAGGAAGGCGGGAGTGAGCCGGGCAGCGGCGGCCTGCGGGGCCCGCGCGGGCCAGGCCCCCACGTGCACGAAGGCCTTTCTGGAGGCCGGGCCAGGGCGCGCTGCGCGGCAGGGCAATGGGGACGCGACCGTCGTCGAAGGCCCCGGGCACCGCTCAGGAGGCGAGCGTGATCCGGCCGACCCCCGCCGCTCCACGCCCGGCCGCTCCGGGAGGCCCGAGCGGTTTCCCGCGCCCCGACGCCCGCACACCCGCTCCCAGGCCCACCTGGGCCGCCGGGCCGCCGAGTCGCCGCACCTGGCTGACACCTTCTCCGCCAGCTGCATGGGGACGACCCCTGAGAGGCGCCGCCGCCTGCGGGGTGCCGCCCGCCCGCCGAGGTTCCAGCTCGCGCTCCGGGGATCGGGCGGGCGCTTTCGGGCGAGGGTCGCGGTGTCGGTCCCGCTCGCCTCCTCGGCCCCGGCGCCGCCCAGCTTGCCACCCCACCCCCGCGGCCCAGTCGTCCTGGAGACCCGACATCGCACACACCGCACACTGAAAGACGCGTACCTCTTGTTTATGATTATAAAATTGGTTAAGTGCTGATTGTACCAAACAGAAAGGACAATGAAGATATTAAAAATCAATCCCACCACCCACAGAAATCACGGTCTATTACTCTATGCGTATGCATATTGTATACGTTTTTGTGCCTCTTTTCTTTCATCGCTGAATTATGAGCCAGCTTCCATTGTCAGTCCACGTACTAAACGTGTATTATGACGCAACCAGAGCCCGACATCGTGATGGGTGCGCTGTCAATTTCACATGTGCTGCGGAAAACTAAATGGCTCACTTCTGGTTGTTTTCTTGGGATGGATTCCTGGGAGTAGAATTACTAAGTGAAAGAGAATGAACATTTTTTAGCTGTTGATATACGTTTCCAAACTGCCCTCCAGCAAGGTTTTCTATGCCCTTACACTCCACCTGAAGCGAAACAGGTGCACTGTAAATCAGCCGCGAGACTTTGGTCAAGTAGCCAAGCAATAAGTGTTGCTTGAATCAGTGTTAGTGTTACTGAACCATCCACATTTTCACCCCTTCTCAGGGGAAACAGACCCCAAGCTTATTAGAGGGCTACTGAGGCCCCAGGGTCGACTCTAGGCTTATCTGGCCACACGACCCACTTCTAACGACCTTCTTCCTTCTGCACCGGACTTCCCAGTGTTTGCACTGGGAAGGTCTGTGATGGAGGGGAGAGGGTCTCTTATGACCACAGTGACCTGCAAGGAGAGACAAAAATGCAGATTCTCCAACCAGAAGGACCTCTCCCCCTTTCCAGGGAAACCTCCTTTTGTAGCCCACTTGCCTTCCAATCCCAGTGGTCAGAAGGAGTCAGCACCTCTCCTGAGCACCTTGAAAACCAGCAACTCCTACTGGATATTTGCCCCAGGTGGGGCCTTAGCAACTGGCTTCAAAGTAAGGTAAAGTGACAGTGCTTTGCAGGGACAGATTTTGAGGATTTCCTGGAAGCTGAGGGATTCTTTGGGCTGTTGCTTTTGGAATATGAGGATCCAAACAATGGCAGCAAGACCTTATGTCTGTGTTAGGGGTCGGAGGGTGTATCTCAGGACCTCTTCAAGTAAACGCTCTTTATCTTCACCTGGGGTATCTTGCGGTCTCTATAGCGGTGGTTGCAACCCTGGCTGTACATTGGAATCACCTGGCGGTGGGGGGGTGCATATCAATGTGGGGGACTTGTGCCTAGCGATTCAAATTACAAGTTGACCCTAGAACAACGCGGGTTTTAACTGCGCAACGTGGGTTCATTCATACGTGCATATTTTTCAATAGTAAATGCTACATGGTCCCTGGTTGGTTGAATCTGCAGATAAGGAGGAACCGCGTTTATGCAAGGCCAACTCTACGTTAGGTGAGGATTGACCCCCACGTCGTTCAAGGGTCAACTAATTGATCTGGTTTAGAGCCTGAGCAGTTGGCGTTTTGTAAATTTCTCTAGGTGACTGTCACATGCGGCCAGGGTTGAGAAGGACTTTGAGGCGTTCCTGCCTCAGTCCTCTTCCTGAGGAGGCCAGAGGCTACAGATGATCCTGAGGAAAGAAGGTCACAGAGTGAGGCAGGAGGAGATGGGAGGAGAGGATGGCTTTTACCCTAAAGACCCCTTGGCCAGAGCTAGAGCCATGCGGCTGGGCAGACAGTGCCTGATGGAAAAACAGAAGCCAGACCACGGGGAGGGCAGAGGGCAGAAAGTGCCCAGAGCGGGTGGATTTCCTCTCTGGAAGGGGATGATGAGGGTATATCTCCTGAACAACTGGTTTGACAGCCTCCAGGCAAGGGTGATGGAAGGCAGAGGGAAGAGGCAAACCCAGAGAGAAGCGGAGGCAGGACCTCAGAGCCTGCCGTCTCCGCACCCCGGTCCCATGCCCAAGGCCCGCGCCTCGTTGCTCCCGAAGCCGCTCCGAGATCCTTCCGAAGCTTAAGCTAGTTCGGGTTGTTTCTATCGCTTTTAACTGAAGCCCGACTAGTAAAAACTTCCTGAGGTTAAATTCTCCATAGGAACAAGTTATTGGGACCAGTGGGGTGGTCCCTGGAGGATGCTGTGTGGGCCAGGGCACTGTGGAACCCCAGAGGACGTTGGGACCAGTTCCTAAGGGGTGGGTGTGCTTTGGACGCCAGGACTGGTGGGTTTGAGCAGCGGCACACTCACTTGGGCTAGGGCGGGGGAGGCTGGCACTCTCACTGTGCCTGGCCGGTGCTAGCACATTGTCTGAGAATGGTCGTAGGACAGGGGATCTTGGCTGCAAGCACTTGAAGTCCTCGAGTGATGGGTCTGGTTTCTGGCTATGGTGGTAATGGCATAGGAAACAGGGCTGACTGATTTTGAGGTAGTTTGAGCTGTAGTTGTGGGAGGGAGGAATAACGCTACCTCGATGGGGTAAACACTCCCATCTGCAGTAGAAAGGAAGCTTGGAAGACAGGTCCTAAGAGGTAGGAGAGGGAATGCCTGCCTCTTGAGACCAGATTTGGAGAAAGACAGGAATCTGGGTGCCTATTACATTGTGAGCATGGAGGTAGAGTCTGTTCAGGACAGGAACCCCTGAGGAAAGATGGTCACAGAGTGAGGCCTCTTTCAGATTTGTGTGCCCATTTTCTTATCTGTTCTCCCTAGTACTCTCAATGAAGGCGTCAAATCTGAATGAATCCTTTGCTTCAGCCTCAGAGCAATTCCAAAGGATCAGCAGAACCATAGCTGGGCTGGTGTTTTCAACCCACCACCGAGTGTCTCAGAGATTGGAGGTTATCATGAAGCTTTCAGTAACAGGGAGATGATTTAATCAGGCTAGCACCTGCGTATCATGCTTAAGTCTAATAACCCCAGAAGGGATCTAAAATGTAATTCTAATGTCTCTTGAACTGCTGAGAGCTAGAGTGAGTTTGTCTCAAATCCCTATGCCCAGCTTCCACTTCTGGAATGGTAGCATGAGGCGCTCTGTTGACCCACTGTCCTACCGTAACTGGTAAAGATTATTTTACAAATCAATTGTAAAAGTCTCTGGAAATTTTCCTAAGGGCATACAGCAAATGAAGAAACTTATTCAAGAAAATCTACTAAATCTCAGCGAGAACAGTGAGAGTCTGTGGCACTTAAGCTACAACCTGCTCCCTCCCTCCTCTCTCTCCATCTCAGAGCAATGACTGAAGCTCTGATCCAGATGAGTGTGGCCAAGAAAATGGGGTTCCTTTTCCCCTCAGCTCCCAGTCAAGAGATATGGTATCTCACTGAGAGGAGCAGGCTGCCGGCATCTCACCAATGCCTCCTTTCTCTGCTCCAAGTTGTAGAGGCTAAATTCCTGGTGAGTGTAGCCAAAAGATTGGGGCTCCCTTCCTTCACCCAGCCCTCACCAACAGGGCAGAGGCTTCATTTCAGGCATGGCAGTCTGAGAATACTGATCACCCTTGTCCCAGCTTACATGCTCATGGGGCAGGGGTTCTGTGTTGTGAGAGGCTTACTGGCAACCTAAATGTCCATCAACAGGATCAGAGGCTACCACCAGTGCCCAGAACCCTGCTCTCAAAGCCGGATGTCATTCTGAGAGATATGAGCCACTGTCCTTGCCCTCAGCTCCTCAACAGAGACTCAGAGATTATGCCCAGTCAATCCATAAAAACTAAGAGCTCTGAAGCTCTTCCCTAAACCACTGACTTTAGGGAATTCCTTGGCAGTCCAGTGGTTAGGGCTCCATGCTTCCACTGCAGGGGGCACAGGTTCGATCCCTGCTCCGGGAACTAAGATCCCACAAGCCACAAACCCACAAAAAAAAAAATCACTGACTTTATTTGGAACAGAGCATGGGGACATTCAAACTTAAGAGTGCTCTGAAAACAATGGAGATTCTGGTGGTAAGCAATTAAAAACAACAAGCTGTAGGCCAGCTAGTTTACCAGAGAGAACCAGGGAAAAAGAAATCTTAGAAGAGCCCTCCTGGGGTCAGAACAAACCTCAAAGAATGGCTTTAAAAACTACCTTCACAAAGGGACCCAAGTTTAATTGAATCGGACCCTAGAGCAATTTATGTCCTAGGGCATTGTTGACAATAGAGCAATAAGCTGACAATTAGTGGAGCCTAAAAGTCGGGTATGATACCAGCAGAGACAGCCAGTTTAACAGAGGACTCGGAAAGAGACAGTCTGAGAGAGTCCTGCTAAAACTACTGCCATCCCAGAGTTACCTGCATATATCCAGAGCTGCATCCTCTTAGCAGTCATATCAGAGGCTTCACGTTGATGGGGAAAAATACGTCACTAAAATATTCCATCCGAGTCACTAAATGAATAAACAAGAAAACAACAACAAACAAACCTTGGAGAAGGGGGCGGGAAAATCAGTATCCACAGTTGCTACAATATATTACTTAAAAAGTCCAGTTCTCAACAAAAAATTATGAGACATACAAAGAAACAGAAAAAGTACGACCCATAAGCAGGGGAAAAAAAGAAGCATACAACAGAAATTGTCTCTGAAAGGGCACAGATATCAGACTTAACAAACCAAGATTTCAAAACAGTTATTATAAGTATTTTCAAAGAACTAAAGGAAACCATACTAAAAAGAATTAAAAGAAAGTATGACAGTGTCTCATCAAATAAGGAATATCAATAAAGAGAAATTATTTTTTAAAAAAAGAGCCAAATGAAAATTCTGAAATTGAAAAATACAATAACTGAAATGAAAAGTTTACTAGGAATTCTCAAGAGTAGATTTGAACTTGCAGAAAAAAGAATCAGCAAACTTGAAGATAAGTGGATAGAGATTATGCAATTCAAAGAACAGAGATTAAAAAAAGAGTGAAGAAAAATGAACAGATCCTCAAAAAAAAAGAAAAATACATATGGGACATCATTAGGCACACCAACATACACATAGTGGGAGTACCAGGATGAGAAGTGAGAGAAAGGAGCAGAAAAAATACTTGAAGAAGTAATGGTTGAAAAAGATTAATCTACACATTTAAGAAGCTCAACAAACTTAAAGTACAAAAAACACAAAGCGATTCACACCTGGGCAATCATACTAAAAATGCTGAAGACAAGGAGAAAATTTTGAAAACGACAAGAGAAAAGTGATTCACCACATACAAGGGGATCCAAAAAAGATAAGCAATTGACTTGCCATCAGAAATAATGTCATAAGGCAGTGAGATGACATATGCAAATGCTGAAAGAGAAAAACTGTCAATCAAGAATCTTATATCCAGCAAAACTATCTTTAAAAAATGAGGATGAAATAAAAACTTTGCCTACACCCCCCAAAAACAGAAAACAAAAACTGGAAATATTTTGCTAGCAGTCCTGCCTCACAGGAATTACTAATTGAGATTCTTCAGGCTACTAGCAAGTGACCCCATGCCATAATTTGGATCCTTGTAAAACAAAAACAAAACAAAAAACCCAAAGAGCACTGGTAAAGGTAGTTATGTACTTATAAAAAACAATATAAATGTGTATTTCTTCTCCTTTTTCTCTTAACTGATTTTAAAAGAAGTTGTATAAAACAATATACGTATAATTGTATTGTTGGGCCTATAACATATAGAAACATATTTCACAATAACAACACAAAGGAGGTAGATGGGAGCAAAGCTGTATGGAGTAAGAAAATAAGTAAGATTTTAAATATTTATTTATTTACTTTTTAAATTTTGGCTGCGCCAGGTCTTCGTTGCGGCATGTGGGATCTTTTTTAATGGAGGCATGCAGACATCTTAGTTGTGGCATGCAAACTCTTAGTTGCGCATGCATGTGGGATCTAGTTCCCCGACAAGGGATCAAACCCGGGCCTACTGCATTGGGAGTGCGAAGTCTTACCCACTGGACCACCAGGGAAGTCCCAGAAAGTACAATTTTAACTTGAATCCACAGGAACAAATGAAGAGAACCAGAAATTGTAAATTAGAAAGTTAGTATAACAAAATCTATAAATATATACTGTTCTCAGCTTCTTTAAAGGATGTAAAATTACATAAAGCAATAGTAACAATGCATATGTAATATATACAGATTGTAATATGTATAATAATATTACAAAAAAGTGGAAGAGAAAATAGAGATATACCGGACATATAGGATATTCAATATCTCCTTGGAATTAAGTTAATGTAAGTCTAAAATATATTCTGCTAAGGTGAGATTGTATATGGTAAGCCCTAGAGGAAACACTAAGAAAATAAATAAAAAACAAGAGTTTAACTCATCATTAACAGAATTAAAATGTTAAACTACAAAAGATTCACTTAATGTAAAAGAAAGCATTAAAGGAAGAATAGGGGAACAATAACAACAAAAAAGACACATATAGAAAATGAAAAGTAAAATGGCAGATGTACATCCTACCCTATCAGAAATAATAGTCAATATGAATGGATTTAACAATCCAATCAAAAGACAGAAATGGTCAAGCTGAATAAAAATCAAGATCTGACTATATGCCTTCTACATGAAATATACTTTGGGTTCAAAGACACAAATAGGTTGAAAGTAAAAGGATAAAAGGAAAGAAAAAGTTATATTTTGCAAACAGCAGCCATAAGAAAGTTGGAGCGGTTATACTAGTATCAGACAAAAAAGACCTTAACACAAAAAACTGTTACTAGAGCTAAAGAGGGACAATTCATAATGATAACAGGGTTAATCCATCAGAAAGATATTGCAATTATACAGATATGCAATTAACAACACAGCCCTCAAAATAGGAAGCAACAACTGACAGAATTGAAAGAAGAAATATACAACTTAACAATAATAGTTGGAAACTTCAACACCCCACTTTCAACAATGGATAGAACAAGGAGACAGAGTACAACAAGGAAATAGAAGACTTGACAAAACTATAAATAAATGACTTAACAAACATCTATAGCACTCTTCACCCAAAAATAACAGAATACACATTCTTCTCAAGTGTACATGGAACATTCTGCAAAATAGACAACATATTAGACTATTAAAAAAGCCTCAATAAACTTAAATAAATGTAAATTGTACAATTGTGTGTTCTCTGACCACACTGGAATGAAATTAGAACTCAATAACAGAAAGAAACTTGGGAAATTCACCAATCTATGAAAATTAAGAAACACACTTCCAAATAACAAATGAGTCAAAGAATAAATCACAAGGGAAATTACTTTGAGATGAATAAAAACAAAAGCACAGCATACCAAAACTTATTGGGTGCAGCTAAAGCAGTGCTAAGCAGACTATTTATAGCTGTCAATGCCTATGTTAAAAAAGAAGAAAGATCTCAAATGAATAATCTAAAATTCCACCTTAACAATGTAAAAAGAAGAGCAAAGCAAAGCAAGTAGAAGGAAAGAAAGATTAGAGTAGAAATTAATGAAATAGAGAATCGAAAACAGTAGATAAAAGCAACAAAACTAAAAGATGATTCTTTGAAACGATCAAGAAGACTGGCAAATCTTTAGCTAGACTGACCAAGAGAAAAAGAAGAATTAAATTCCTAAAACAGGAATTAAAGAGGGGACATTACTACAGACCTAACAGAAACAAAAAGGATTACAAGGGAGTACAATGATCAATCATTTTCCAACAATTTATATAGCTAAGATGAAATGGACAAATTCTTCTTTTAAAACAAATTTTTTTTTAATTAAAAAAAATTTTTTTGGCCACACTTTGCAGCTTGTGGGATCTTAGTTCCCCGACCAGGGATTGAATCCAGGCCTTGGCAGTGAGAACATGGAGTCCTCACCACTGGACCCCCAGGGAATTCCCTGAAGTGGACAAATTCTTAGGACAAAAAGTACCAAAATGGACTCAGGATGAACTACAAAATATGAATAGAACTATAACAAGTAAAGAGGTTGTTAGTAATAATAAACTTTAAAAAACCTACCCACAAAGAAAATCCCAGGTTTAGACATTTGATGAATCTACCAAACATTTAAAGAAGAATTATTACCAATTACTTACAAACTCTTCCAAAAGTAAAAACTAAAAGATCAAACAATTTCAACTCATTCTGTAAGGCTAGTATTATCCTTATACCAAAATCAGACCAAACATCACAAGAAAAAAAAAAAAAAATCCTACAGGCCAATAGCTCTTGTGAATAAAAATGCAAAAATTCTCAACAAAACACTACCAAACAGAATCTAGTAACATATAAAAAAGATTGTACACCATGACAAAGTGGAATTTATCCCAGGAATTTATCCCAGCCAATGCAATATGGGCTTAACATCTGAAAATCACTTAATGTAATATACCATATCAATAGAATAAAAGACAAAACCCATGATCATCTCAACAGACACAGAAAGAGTGTTTAACAAAATTCCACACCTATTCTAGATAAAGCACTCAACAAACTTGGAATAGAAAGAAATTCCTCAACTTGATAAAGAGTATCTGTGTAAAATCCACAGCTAACATCATAATAGTGAAAGATTGATTTGTCGTTAAGATCAGGAACAAGACAATAATGTCCACTCTTGCCACTTCTATTCAACATTGTATTGAAGGTTATAGCCAGGGAAATGAGGCAAGGAAATGAAATAAAAGGCATCCACATTCAAAAGCAAGAAGTAAAACTATCTCTACAGATGATATGATCTTGTATATTGAAAATCTTAAGGAACCTGGTACTGGCAAAAGGATAGACATACAGATCCATGGGATAGATCTGGAATCCAGGGGGAAAAAAAACCTCACATTAATGGTCAATCAAGTTTTTTATTTATTTATTTATTTTATTTATTTTTGCCTGAGTTGGGTCTTCGTTGCTGCGCGCGGGCTTTTCTCTGCGAAAGGGGGCTACTCTTTGTTGCCGTGTGCGGGCTTCTCATTGAGGTAGCTTCTCTTGCAGAGCATGGGCTCTAGGCGCGCGGGCTTCAGTAGTTATGGCACGTGGGCTTAGTAGTTGTGGCTCGCAGGCTCTAGAGCGCAGGCTCAGTAGTTGTGGCACACGGGCTTAGTTGGTCTGTGGCATGTGGCATCTTCCCGGACCAGGTATCAAACCCGTGTCCCCTGCCACCAGGGAAGCCCCTGGTCAATTGAGATTTTATGAAAGTGCCAAGATAATTCAATGGGGGCAAGAATAGTCTTTTCAACAAATGGTGCTGGGACAACTGAATATCCACACGCAAAAGAGTGAAGCTGGACCTCACTTCGTATCATAACAAAAATTAACTCAAAATGAAGGAAGATCTACATGTAAGAGCTAAAACCATAGAACTCTTAGAAAAAAAAACATAAGTGCAAAGCTTTGTGACCTTGGAGTAGGCAATGGGTTCTTAGATATGACATTGAAAGAAACAAACAAACTGGATATTATTGAAATTAAAATCCTTTGTGCTTCAAAAGATACTATCAAAAAAGTGAAAGGACAACCTACAGAATGAGAGAAAATATTTACAAATTACTGATTAAGGACTTGTGTCTAGAAAATATAAAAAACTCTTACATTCAACAATAAAAAAGACAATCTAATTTTAAAATGGGCAAGGGATCTGAACAGACATTTCTCCAAAGAAAATATACAAATGGCCAATAAGCACATGAAAAGATAATATGCTCAATATCATTTGTCATCAGGGAAATGCAAATCAAAACCAAAAATGAGATATCATTTCACACCCCCTAGATAGCTAGTAATCAAAAAGACACAATAGGGCTTCCCTGGTGGCGCAGTGGTTGAGAGTCCGCCTGCCAATACAGGGGACACGGGTTCGTGCCCTGGGTCGGGAGGGTCCCACATGCCGCGGAGCGGCTGGGCCTGGGAGCCATGGCCGCTGAGCCTGCGCATCCAGAGCCTGTGCTCCGCAACGGGAGAGGCCACAACAGTGAGAGGCCCGCGTACCGCAAAAAAAAAAAGACACAGTAACTGTACAGTTACATGCAAAAGAATGAAACTGGACTCACACCATATTAAAAAATAAACTCAAAATGGGTTAAAGACTTAAATGTAAGACCTGAAACCATGAAACTCCTAGAGAAAACAGGCAGTATGCTCTCTGCTGTCGGTTTTAGCAATATTCTACTCAGGCAAGGGACACAAAAGCAAAAATAAACAAATTGGGTCTACATCAAACTAAAAAGATTAACACAGCGAAGGAAACTATTAACAAAATGAAAAGACTGCCTTGAATGGAAGAAGATATTTGCAAATGATAAATCTGATAAGGAGTTAATATCCAAAATACACAAAGAGGGACTTCCTTGGTGGTCCAGTGGTTAAGAATCTGCCTTCCAATGCAGGGGACGTGGGTTCGATCCCTGGTTGGAGAACTAAGATCCCACATGCCACAACTAGAGGGCCTGCGCGGCGCAATGAAGACCCAGTGCAGCCAAAAATAAGCCCCGAAAATCAAAAACAAAAACAAAATACACAAAGAACTCATTCAACTCAACATCAGAAAAACAAACAACCCAATTGAAAAATGGGCTGAATAGACATTTTCCCCTGATTAAAAAATGGTAGAGGACCTGAACAGATATTTTTCCAAAGAGTACAGATGGCCAAGAGACACATGAAAAGATGTTCACATCACTAATTATCAGGGAAATGCAAATCAAAACCACAATGAGATATCACCTCACACCTGTCAGAATGGCTAATTTCAAAAAGACAACAAATAACAAGTATTGGCAAGGAGATGGAGAAAAAGGAACCCTCGTGTGCTGTTGGTGGGAATGTAAATTGGTGCAGTCATTATGGAAAACAGTACAGAGATTCCTCAGGACATTAAAAATAGAACTACCAGGGCTTCCCTGGTGGCACAGTGGTTGAGAATCTGCCTGCTAATGCAGGGGACACGGGTTCGAGCTCTGGTCTGGGAGGATCCCACATGCCACGGAGCAACTAGGCCCGTGAGCCACAACTACTGAGCCTGTGCGTCTGGAGCCTGTGCTCCGCAACAAGAGAGGCCGTGATAGTGAGAGGCCCACGCACCGCGATGAAGAGTGGCCCCTGCTTGCCACAACTAGAGAAAGCCCTCGCACAGAAACGAAGAACCAACACAGCAAAAATAAATTAATTAATTAATAAACTCCTACCCCCAACATCTTCTTTAAAAAAAAAAAAAATAGAACTACCATACGATCCAACAATTCTGCATCTGGGTATTTCTCTGAAGAAAACAATAACCCTAATTCAAAAAGATACATGTACCCTTATGTTCACTGCAGCATTATTTACAGTTGTCAAGATATGGAAGTAAACTAAGTGTCCACGGATGGATGAATGGATCAAGATGATGTGGTATATACATATATACGCACAATGGAATACTACTCAGCTATAAAAAGAAAGAAACCTTGCCATTTGCAACAACATGGATGGATCTAGAAGGTATTATGCTAAGTGAAATGTCAGAGAAAGTCAAACACTGTATGATTTCACTTATATATGAAATCTAAAAAAAACCCACAAGAAAACAGAAACAGACTCATAGATACAGAAAACAAACTGGTGGTTGCCGGAGGGGAGTAGGGGAAGATGAGTGAAATAGATGAGGGAGATAAAAAGCTACAAACTTGTAGATAAAATAAATAAGTCACGGGAATGTAATGTACAGCATAGGAAATTAGTCAATAATATTGTAACAACTTTTTATGGTGACAGACAGTAATCAGACTTTTGTGATGATCATTTTGTAATGTATAAAAATATCGAGTCACTAGGTTGTACACTTGAAACTAATATTGGAAGTTAATCATACTTCAATTTAAAAAGGGGGGAAAAGATAAGTGTGCTTGAGGCTGTAGAGAAATTGGAACCCTCTTGCATGGTTGGGGAATGTAACATGGTGCAGCCACTTTTGGAAGTAGCTTTGCAGTCTGGCAGTTCCACAGATGGTTAAACAGGGAGTCACCATCTGACACCCAGTTATTTCACTCCTAGGTATGTACGCAATAGAAATAAAAACATACATCCACACAAAAACTTGTACATGATTGTTCATAGCAGCATTATTTATGACAGTGAAAAGTTGCTTCAACCACATGTCCATATACTGATGAAGAGATAAAAGATGTATCCATACTGTGAAATATTATTTAGCAATAAAAAGGAAAGAAGTACTGACACAGGCTACAACATGGATGAACCTTTTAAAATATTACACTAAGTGAAAGAAGCCAGACACAAAAGACCACATATTGTATGATTCTATTTATATGAGTTGACCAGCGCAGGCAAAGCTACAGAGATAGAAAGATGAATGATTGTCTTGGGCTGGGGAGGGGGCAGAAGTGTGGTTTGAGAAGTGATAACTTGGGGTACAGGGTTTCTTTTTAAGGTAATGAAAATGTTCTAAAATTGTGGTGATGATTGCACAACTCTGTGAATATACTAAAAGTTGTTGAATTGTACAATTATAAATAGGTAAACTGTATTGTACGTGAATCAATCTCAATAAAGCTGTTATTAAGTCAGAACAACCCTATGTCCTGTGGACACCCAAAAGCTTTCCCTAAAATGGCTGTAAATTGTCTTGGGGATGGGAATTTTATTCTCAAGTCCTCCTCTGGTGTCAGCTCTTGATCCAAGAATTCTGGCCTGGTTCCATAACACACTGACCCAGAAATGGAACTCAGCCTTCTGCTGAAGTTCTGTCTTCCCAACCTGCCCTACCTCTTAGGAAGCACCCATGACTTCATCGTAGGTGGGGCAGAGGAGACAGGAAGGGATGGCATTACAGAAGAGCAGGCAGCTTTCAAAGGAACACCAGGTATCCTGGTTTTTAGGAAGCTCTTCGTCCATTTCTTAACTGGGGGGCCTTTCCTCAGCCTTTGCACACTGCCCCCACTGTTCCTCAGGCCATCTCCCCAGCAACTCCCCTCCCCATCTGGAGCAAACCAAATTCCTTCCTAGCATCTCTTAGGCAGAGCTGTTTAGAATCAGACACATCTTTTGTGGCCTTGAGATTGTCCTTTCTATGGCCCATGAGCTCACATTCCACCCAAGAAATTTATCAAGATATTTTTTAACAAAGATAAATATCTCCCTAAGAAGAATTCTGTTGTCACCTGTTAAGACACTAATGTAGCCTTTTTTTTTTTTAAGGTGGAGAGAATAGTTTAGTGAACCTCATGTACCCCCGCAGCTCCAACAATTATCAGTGTTTTGCCAATCTTGTATTTACATGAGATAAATTCTTGGCAGAGGGCGGTGGTACTTTTAAAATATAAATGCTCCTATCAGAACAAGACAGAGAATATAGGCTTAACCACCTTCTGTTTCCCATGTCGGGGAATCCAGGGAGAGGAGCGTAGGAGCGTAGGAGCGCTCCTACGTAGGAGCGTAGGAGCCCCCCATAACCTGTAGGGGACTGAGGGTGGGCACGGAGCGATGGGTTAAGGTGTGCGGACCAAGACGATAGGGCGGGGTGTGTAGATCGGGCGCCCGGCGAGGGCGGTGCCAGTACCCGGCTCCGGGGCCAGGCTTCCCGCGGGGCTAAAGCGCCGTGTCGGGCTCGGGGTCCGGCGGCGCCCCCTCGCGGGAGTAGAATTCATCGATAATGTTCTGCGGGATGCGCTTCAGCATCTCCTTGGGGAAGATGCGCAACAGCTTCCACCCCAGGTCCAAAGACTCGAACACCGAGCGTTTCTCGTAGGGACCTAGGGACAGAGCAGGAGTGTTAAGGGTGTGTGCGCGTGTGGGTGTCGGACCAAGGGGGTTGCTGCCTGAACGCCCCCAACGCGCCTCACCCTGGTTGATGAAGTTCTTCTCAAATTTCTGCAGGAATTCCAGGTAGAGCAGGTCCTCGGAAAGGAGCGCCTCCTCCCCCACCACTGCCTTCATGGCCTGCACGTCCTTCCCGACGGCGTAGCAGGCATACTGGTGAAGGGGGGAGGGGTTCAGCGGTCACGGCAGGCTTACCGCAGGAGTCCCGTGTTCCCGCATGTGACTGTGCGGGGACCCCAAAAGGGGAGGAATTTTTTTCTTCCAGGAGAAGAGTTCGTGGTCCAGCTAGGGCTCCAATCTCCAGCTTCTGAAACTAGCTTCCCCACCAGCCCTTGGGCTCTCTCCTTACCAGCTGGTTGGAGACATCGCCATGGTCCTTTCTCGTCATGCCCTCCCCAATGGCGGACTTCATCAGCCGCGAGAGGGAAGGGAGGACGTTGATGGGGGGGTAGATCTGGGCGGGGCGAAGAAGGCGTGTCAGAAGGCAGGGTCCAAACTTTCCCTTCTTTCCCACCTCTACTTGTCTTCCCTCCCCCTGTGGTTCTCAGCAGACTGGTCGTTATTCATCCCACAGAGAGGTCAGCTGGTCACACCCCGCCCTCTATCGCCCACAAATTCTAGGGCTTGGGTATACAGGTGTCTACATGTGCGCACCTAGACAGGAGAGTGGAGGGGGAAGATGACATGACAGTTCATGAAAGTCTCGCTATTTCAAAACTTCTGATTATTTGGACAAAAGCCAGGTAGAAACTTAATAGTTCATAGTTGCAAAGAAAAACTGCCAAACAAAGAGGAAAGAGTAAGGGGGTGGCCTAAGATGGGACAGACACATTTTCTAACCCTTTGGTACATTATTCACCACCTACTTGTGTCCGTTACCTATTGTTTTTGTTCACCAAAACAAATTACTAGAAAGGAAAGAGAAGTGATATTTATTTTGTATCTACGATCTGCTAGATGCTTTCCGTGGGCCAACTTATTTTATTTTATTCTCCACAATGCAACTGTGTGACATATATTATCATTCCCATTTTACAGATGAGGAAACGTAGGATCAGAGCGATGAAACGATTTTCTCAAGGTCCCACATCCAGGTAGGCTGGATTCCACCCAGACTTGTCTTCTGTCTGGGAACCAAACAGTCTTCCTGGGGATTATCTCCTGTTAGGGGTTAGCCTTGTCCGGCCCCTCCTCATTCACAGGGAGATGAAGTACAGGGGGTGGTGGGACATTGGTTATTAGTCAGTGTACTTGGAGATGGTGGAGAGAGCAGGAAGTGGGTGAGGAGGGGACAGTACCTGTCTGTTATGAAGCTGTCTGTCCACGTAGATCTGTCCCTCTGTGATGAAGCCCGTCAGGTCTGGAATCGGGTGGGTGATGTCTGCAAGGAAAGGCACTGGTGTCAGTGTAGATCCAGGTCTCCACCCACTCAGGGCCATGTAGGTTCTATTCCCTCATGGGAGTGGGTGATCGGGGGACGCAAGGAAGGGACAGTGTCTACCCTGATGGAGGAACAGAGCTACTGCACACCTATATAAAGAAGCATGGGTCCTTTAAGTGTCTGGGTAGGATGGGAGGGCAGGAGGGCTGCAGAGGGTAGTGGGCAGGGAGGCGGCTCACCGTCATTGGGCATGGTGAGGATGGGGACCTGAGTGATGGACCCGCCCCGGCCCTCCACACGGCCTGCCCGCTCATAGATGGTGGCCAGGTCTGTGTACATGTACCCAGGGAAGCCTCGGCGCCCGGGCACCTCCTCTCTGGCAGCTGAGACCTGCAATGTTCGTGGGCCTTGGGGTAAGAAAGGGGGCAAGAGGCTGACACAAGGAAGGGGAGTGGGGTCTCAGTGACCATGAGGAAAGGGGTGGGGACAGGCCTGCGTGGGCCAGCTCTGGGCACAGTGACTACAGCCACCTCACCTCCCGCAAGGCCTCTGCGTAGGAACTCATGTCCGTCAGTATGACCAGCACGTGCTTCTCACACTGGTAGGCAAGGAATTCAGCCGTCGTCAGTGCCAGGCGCGGGGTGATGATCCGCTCGATCCTGCAGATACGGCCAATGTTTAGAGAGCCTCGAGGCCCAGGTCTGTGCTCCATTTAGCCCCAGTGCTGAGTGGGTGGTGAACTGGGAAGCTGGTACAGTGCACAGCAGCAGAGGACTGGGTAAGATGAGCCCCAGGCCCCAGCCCCCAGATCCAGGCCATGGTTCCTGGGAGTGGGCCCTCAATCACGTCCTGCTATTCAAGGTAGGAATGAGGACAGAGGCGGGGACAGGCAGGGAGCTGGGTGAGAGAGGGACGGGCAGGGCCAGGAGTGACTGATGAGGATGACAGTGTCCCTCGTCCCCCAGGACACCCGAGCTTGGGCATCTGGAGCACTCACACACTCTGTGTCCTCGGGGTCCTTTCCTGACTGTTCCCCTCACTATTCCTTGCTGGGCATGGGTCAGAGGCTGGCCTGCCCTGGCAGCCGCTTCCACTGGGGGCAGTCCAGGCATTCTCAGTCCCCGGGCTCTGTGCCTGCGGCACTTTTCTCTGGTGACGTCCTCTGGGCCTCCTGAACTCTGCTACCTGGTTTGAGTTCCTTCTGAGTACCTTCAGTTCCCAGGACAGTTTATTAGATGTTTTTTTTCATCACCTAACCTACAGATTTAAACTCACATTTTCTCAACTTTTAAAATAGCAGTTTTTCTAAGTGAATGATTTAGGGAAATGTCTCTTTAGTGGTGACCTTGTGGAAGTGAGTCTCGGATGAGGGGTCCTGACTTGGGATGGTGGCTAGATGCAGGTTGAGGGCAGGGCGGAGGGGCGACAGGTGGCAGGCGGGCTGTGGCCCAGCTCCCTGTCTCTCCGTGTGCTGTCCCTACCTCTTCCCCAGCCTCGGTGTCCCCATCTCCACAATGAGGGGTTGTTCTCCCAGCTCTGGCCCATGGCTGTAGTTCTGGGATGCCTGAGACCTGGTACTCTGGGTCTTGGAAGGGGACAGGGCCTGCTGCCTAAGGGTAGTATGGGTGCCAGGGGACGGCTCACGTGGGGTCGTTGGCCAAGTTCAGGAAGAGGCAGACATTGCCCATGGTACCGTTCTGCTCGAAGTCAGACTTGAAGAACCTGGCTGTCTCCATGTTCACCTGGACACACAGCAGGGAGGGCTGGAGGCGGGGACCAGGCTCCTTCCCTCTCTTCTCAGTAATGCCTGTTGACTGACCTGCTAACGGTCACTGGGGGGAACCTGGGGCTTGAGAGGGCGGGGGCTGGGTTTGCTGCCCAGGCCGGGATAGGGTCTCATCAGAGCCCCAGAGAGAGGTTCAGACTTCAGACTCAGCTCTGCTCAGTGCCACCCCTGCCCCTTACCCTACCCGCTGCTTCCCTGCTAAACTCCCCGTCCCTGCCTTGGGCCCTCTAAGGGCCGCCGGGATCCCAGCTGTCCTGGGCTCATCTTATAGCTGCCGTGGCCTCTGGGCTTCTGTGGGGCACACACTGCCCGCTCCTCCAGTCATGCTCTTGCCTCTCTCACCAGACAGGCTCTGACTTTGACGGCTTCTCAAGAAGAAGGATAATGCCTCCCCCATAAGACTGGGTGTGCCAGGGGCCAAGGCTGCCCGCCCATAGCTTCCAGAACTTGCCAATCGGCCCAGCCCCTCTTACCCCCATGGCTGCAAAGACGATGGCAAAGTTGTCATCGTGGTAGTCCAGCACGGCCTTGGATTTCTTCACCAGCCCAGCCTGGCGGCAGATCTGGGCGGCGATCTGGGGATGGGAGGAAGGACAGCAGAACGAAAGCTTGAGTCAGCCCTCTGAGCACCACTGAGGTGCACGGACAGGGTAACTCCCAGCCCATCCTGCCGCCAAGGCCTTCGGTGGGAGGGACCCAAGGTCAGCAAGGAAGAAGGGCTGCCCTGGGTCCTACAGCCACTCTCAGGGGAGGGCTGCCTTATTCTGCGGCACCTGAGGACCCAGGGTGCCTGTCATGAGGAGCAGCGTGGAAAAACAGTTCCAGAGAGCAACTGCCTACCACGGGTTAGGGGCAACGTGGCCCTTCAGAGTCCCCTCTGCCCCGCAGCCTGCTAGGGGTATCTCTGGGGTTTGCCGCAGGCCTGCAGCGTGTGGAGTTTCCAGTCGTCATGTCCAGATCCAGGATGAGCGTGTGTGTAGGGGGAAGGCAGGGACACTTCTGCCGTCTGATCCCTCTGAGCATTTCGAGGGTGAGCCGGGGTGCATCCAGGAGTAGAGGAGTGGGGGTGGTCGGGGGGGACCCTCTAGAAACCTTGTCACACCAGCTGCTCCGGAAGAAATGGGCTGTCCACTCTGGGTAGAGGGGGTAGGGCAGCAAACCTGCACAGGGAGGCTTCAGATGGCCGTGGGGCTGGCCCGAGGTGGGGTTCACTCAGTGCAGGCAAGTAAAGACCATTGCAAGGACCAGTGGTAGAGCCGTGGGCTCAGCTGCGCAGGACACTCAACACTGAGGCTACCCGTGGGCTCTCTCATGAGCCAGTGCGAGCCCCACTCACTCAGGATGGAGGCTTGGAGATCTGTCTGGGGGCCCTGAGTCCCTGAGCTGCCAGGAGACAGCTGCCGGAGACCCCAGCCTGCTCGGCACAGGAGGACCCCCTCGCTGGCCCACCAGCCCCGGCCTCTGCTCCGTCCCTTCCCCTTGGTCGTGCCCACAGGCCCCTCGAAGTCCTCACCTCATTGTGGGGGAGCCCAGCTGCTGAGAAGATGGGGATCTTCTGGCCACGGGCAATGCTGTTCATGACGTCGATGGGCGAGATGCCCGTCTGAATCATCTCCTCCGGGTAGATGCGGTTGTGGGGGTTGATGGGCTGGCCTGGGAGACGGTGACCATGGACCCTGCTCAAGGGTTCAGGCCTTGCCCGCCCTCCCCCACCCCTGTCCCAGACTCCGGGGCAGCACTGTTTAAAAGAATTTTCTTCCATGATGGAAATGTGCTCTAACTGCGCTGCCCAAAACGTAGCCCTGGCCACGTGTGGCTGTTGAGCATGCAAAATGTGGGGGTTTTTAAAAATTAATTTATTTTATTTTTGGCTGTGTTGGGTCTTCCTTGCTGCAAGCGGGCTTCTCCTTGCAGTGGCTTCTCTTGTCGCGGAGCACGGGCTCTAGGCGCGCGGGCTTCAGTAGTTGTGGCTCACGGGCTCTAGAGCACAGGCTCAGTAGATGTGGCACATGGGCTTAGATGCTCCGCGGCATGTGGGATCTTCCCAGACCAGGGCCCGAACCCGTGTCCCCTGCATTGGCAGGCGGGTTCTTAACCACTGCGCCACCAGGGAAGTCCCGCCATGTGGTTTTGAAATGAACTTTTATTTCATTTGAATTAGTCTGTATTTCAGTAGCCACAGTCCAGTGCTCCCTTGGACGGTGCTACCCAGGCACATTAGAAGTGGCAGGCAGGTGGATCCCAGAAGGCAGGAGAGTGAGGGTCTTGGGCACCTGGGGAACTTTGCACAATGATGATAGCATTTTATAGGAATGGGACATGAAATGCAGCTGGCCCCAGACAGAGGGGCCTTTGCTGCTCTCGTATCTCACCTGACCTGCCTGTTAGTATGACCAGTCCTGGGGGTGAGCCCTGGGCAATGGCCCTGGCTTTTATCTGGGGCAGAATTTCCAAGGGCGAGGTGACAGAGGCAGTGACTGGGGTGGGGAAGGCAGTTGGGGGCTGGGTCCCGAGAGCTGTCCCGAACCTCCGGTCACTTACCATTAATATCCAGGAAGTCCTCTGCCATGACCACTGGCCCCTTGTCAATGGGTTTGCCAGAGCCATTGAAAACCCGACCTGGAAGTGGGTGAGAGGGGTTGAGTGGTGCTCAGGAACAGCCCTGGGTCTCTCACTGCCACTCACCCTCCACACCACCAGCTCTCACCCAGCCCTCGTGTCCCAATTGCCCCATGTCCCCCTCCCCTCAGCCCTTGGTTACCCCCAGGGAGCTGGCTACAGTGTCTGCCTCCTTGGGGGTCTTTCCTCCTCTCCTGGAAACCTTTACAGGCAAGGCCTTGGCCCAGGACAATGACTCTAATGGGGAGTTTTAGGGCTGGAAAGAGGAGAGGGCCAGGTATGGCAGATCTTGGGAGAAAATTAGGGATGTGCAGTTCGTTTCAGCTTGACCCCAAATAGATGGCTACCTCCTCTGCCTCTAATTTACTGAAGCTGCCTTCCTCATGTATTGAGCACCTGCTGTATGTCAGGCCCTGAGCTGGGGTTGGGGGTCAAAGACAAGGCACAAACTCTGACCTTAAAGGGCTCCCAGGGGAGGCAGACTAGGTAAAGAGGCAATGACAGTGCGGTCTGCTAGGTAAGCACTTGGTCAGGGAAGCTGGGCTGGCTGGACAGAGGGACGCCCTCACCCTGCCCATCCCTACCCCTCACCCAGCATGTCCTCCGACACTGGAGTCCGTAGGATGTCCCCTGTGAATTCGCAGGTGGTCTTCTGGGCATCGATCCCAGAGGTCCCTTCAAACACCTACAGGGTAAGAGGTTAGTTAGTCTAATAAGCGGTTTGCTGGGGAGAACAGGGCCTCCCATTCTAGGCTCCCTTTGTGTCCAGCTCCGGGCAAACTCTCTCAGGGGAAATAGAACATTTTCTGCCTTTGGAGTTTATAAGATAGTGTGGAAACCTTGTGGATTCATTCATTTATTCAACCACCAACATCTTATTGACACCACTTACCTGAACGATTGCCTTGGTCCCAGCCACCTCAAGCACTTGCCCGTTCCTCTGAGTCCCATTGGGGAGGGTGAAGTTGACGATCTCAGCATACTGGGCAAACTGGCAGGAGGGGAGAGCACCCCAGAGTGTCAGTGAGACCAGAAGTGAAGTCCCTGTCTCCTCCCCAGACTTCCTTGACCCATTCTCAAGCTCCTTTCTCCCATCTTGTGCCCGGATACTCCTGGAAATGAACTTCAGAGACTGGTAAGTGGAAAGCTTAAATTCTGTTTGGGAGGCAGTATACCTGGGTGGGTAGGAGTACCAACTTCATAGTTGGAAGACCAGGGTTAGAATTGAAGTTCTGACACTTAGAAGCTGTGTGACCTTGTGGAAGTTACTTAATGTCTCTGAGCCTTACTTTCCTCATCTTTAAAATGGGAATAATACTAACACCTATTTCATAAGGCTGCTGTGGGGATGAAATATATGGAAAGTCATTAGCTGGTGCCGGGACCTTATAACAGCTCAATAAAATGTAGTAGCTGTTATGGCTGTTTAGGTCTCCTGACAGCACCATTGTTTCTGCTCCTGTGGACTAATGGTGAACACACTGGCAAAGTTCTCTCCTCGGCTCCCAGATGTCCCCATCTACCAGTGGCAATCTTTCCCTAGCCATGGGGCTGGGATCAATTCACATGTAGTCCTCACAGGCTTCAGGAAAAAAACGAATCAGGCAATTACGTTGCTTTTGGCTAAGATCAAGTGAAGTATTCATTCTTATCAATGTAGAAAGCATCAGGCCAATATCTGGAATATATAAAGAAATCTTACAACTCAACAATAAAAAGACAAATACGCTATTTTAAAAATGGCAAAGGATCTAAATAAACATTTCTCCAAAGAAGATATACATGTGCCCAATAAGCACATAGATGATCAACCGATTAGTCACTAAAGAAACGCAAAACCACACAATGAGACAGCACTTCACACTCATTAATATGGTCATACTAAAAAAGACAGATAATAACACGTGTTAAGGTTGTGGAGAAACTGGAATGTTCAGACACTGATGGTGTGAATGTAAAATTGTGTGGTCACTTTGGAAAATAGTCTGATGGTTTCTCAAAAGGTTAAATATAGAGTTACAATATGACCCAGCAATTCCACTCCCAGGTGTACACCCAAGAGAAAGAGAAACACATGTCCACATAAAAACTTGCATATGAAGGCTCATAGCAGCATTATTCATAATAGGCAAAAAGTGAAAATAACCCAAATGTCCACAAACTGACAAATGGATAAACAAAAGGTGGGATATCCAGGCAGTGGAATATGTCAGCTTTAAAAAGGGATGAAGGGGACTTCCCTGCTGGCGCAGTGGTTAAGAATTCTCCTGCCAATGCAGGGGACACGGGTTTGAGCCCTGGTCTGGGAAGATTCCAGATGCCACGGAGCAACTCAGCCCGTGCGCCACAACTACTGAGCCCGCATACCACAACTACTGAAGCCTGTGCGCCTAGAGCCCATGCTCCGCAACAAGAGAAGCCACCGCAGTGAGAAATGAGAAGCCCGTGCACCGCAAGGAAGAGTAGCCCCCACTTGCCGTGACTAGAGAAAGCCCGCGTGCAACACAGCCAAAAATAAATAAATTAAAAAAAAATAAGGGATGAAGTACTGATGCATACTACAACATGGATGAATCTTGAAAACATCATGCTAAGTGAGAGAAGCCAGAAACAACAGTCCACACAGTATATAATTCCATTGATATGAAATGTCCAGACTGGTCAAATCCATAAAACGAAAAGGTTAGTGGTTGCTGGGGACTGGAGGAGGGAGGATTGGTGGCGACAACTAACAGGTTCAGGGTTTCTTTTTGAGGTGATGAAAATGTTCTGGAATCAAGTAGTGGTGATGGTTGCACAACTCTGTGTATAGACTAAAACCCACTGAACTATACACTTGAAAAAGTGAAGTTTATAGTATACACATTATAACTCAATTTTAAAAACCAATCAGGCTGTCCCTCCAGGAACCCAGGCAGCAAGTGGGTAGGTGGATGTCTGCCCCAAGGGAATCCCTGAGCTCCACTGTCTGTGTGTGCTTCAGGAGCCAAGTTCTAGACGAGGCTATGAGCCAAGCCAAAGAAGCTGGGCTGGGAGAGCAGACGCTCCCAGCTGGCACTGGTCCTCAGCTCTGGTCAGCACCAGGAGAGCTAAGCCCTCCACCTGCACCTTCTTCCCAGGGGAGGTCCTGGAGAGAATGCATGGCATCGCCCAGGCTCCCTCACCTTGCTGCCCATCCACCTGGCTTCCTTGATTCACTTCAGGGGTAAGTCATAATCTTAATCCAATAAGAATAAATGTAAAAAAGACTGCATTTCTCCCTGCAATGTTTCTAATATTCTGGGAAATTAAAGTACTCCTGTAAGTTATTCCTTGGACATTAGAAGAAATCAAAACTAAAATCACAGAAGAAACAGAAAATAATAAAAAGGATATCACTTCGAACACATCAGTGTTTTCTGATCATAATCAAAGTAAGTTAGAAATCAATAACAAAAGGATAGTTAGAAAAACTTCATACATTTGGATATTTTGAAATGTTCTAAATATAGAAAAAGTGGGACTTCCCTAGTGGTGCAGTGGTTAAGAATCTGCCTGCCAATGCAGGGTACATGGGTTCGAGCCCTGGTCTGGGAAGATCCCACATGCTGTGGAGCAACTAAGACCATGTGCCACAACTACTGAGCCCGCATGCCACAACTACTGAAGCCCGCGTGCCTAGAGCTTGTGCTCCGCAACAAGAGAAGCCACTGCAGTGAGAAGCCCACGCACCACAAAGAAGAGTAGCTCCCGCTTGCCGCGACTAGAGAAAGCCTGCGCACAGCAACGAAGACCCAATGAAGCCAAAAATAAATAAATAAATATAGAAAAACTTATAATCAGATTAGAAAACATTTAGCACTAAACAATAATGAGAAACTATTTTTCAACACACATATGATGCATTTAAAGCTTTAAATGCTTATATTAGAAAAGAAAAAAGGTAGAGGTAGTTTAAATGTATGCAACATGAAAAGTTAGAAAATAGAACAGCATTAAAATTCCAAATAAAATAAAAGAAATAATAAAAGGGCAGAGATCGTTAAAATAGAAACAAACATATAATAGAGATGATCAACAAAGCCAAACTGGTTCTTTGAAAAGACTAATAAAATAGACAAATCTCTGGCATCACTGACTAAAAGACATGAGTAAATAATTGTTGGAATAAAAAAAGTCAAAGCTAGCTATACTAATAATATTAAAAATAATTTTAAAATTATGAATAACTTTATGCAATATATTTCAGAACTTAGATGAATAAATTTCTTGAAAAATACAAATCAAACCAAATCCAATTAAAAACAAAATAGAAAGCCAGGATAGTCCTATAATCTTCAAGATATTGGATAAATAACTTAAAATCTTTCCAGGAAGAAAACACCAGTCCCAGATAATTAGTGAGTTCTAACAATCAAGGAACAAATAATTTGAAACCTACTTAAGCTCTTCAAAAGACTGGAAGAAAAACTCCAGTCTTAATTAATTTTATGAGGCAAGGATAATCTTGATACAAAATAAGATAATAATGGGAAATTTATAGGCAATCTCAATCATGAACATAGATGCAAAAATACTAAGCAAATATTAGCAAACTAAATCCAGCAATGTACCAAAAAAGACCAAAAGTTACAAACAAACCAAACAATAAAAGAAAAAATTCAAGAAATGAAGATAAACACATACACACAAAAGACCAAGTTGGGATTATTCCAGGAATTCAAGGTTAGTCTAACATTAGAAAATCTACTAATAAATTTAACTTATTAATGAATTAAAGGATTAAAAAACATGTTATCTCAACAAGTTTTACAAAAAGTTAAAAAAAAACTATGATTGAAAACAAAGAACAAAACTATTCTTTGAAAACAGAATAAAAGGGAAATTCTTTAACCCCAAAAAGTAGCCTCAGAAAACCTACAGAAAATATACTCAATGGTATAAAGTATAAAACAGTCTCTTTAAATTTAGGAGCAAAACAACACTGCCTGCTATCATCATTCCATTCAGCATCGTACTGGAGGAACTAACCAAAGTAATAAGATGAAGAGAAAACAGAGATTAGAAGAAAACAAAACTATAAAATGGAAAACTCCCAAACCCCAAATCTAATATAGTACCCCCCAAAAACTATAGACTAATTTCTCTTATAAATATAGATGCAGAAATTATAAATAAACTACTGGCCAGTCAAATCAAACAATGTATTAAATAAATAAACATGTATGACCGAATAGGGTTTATTCCAAGCATACAAGCTTAGATCAATCAACCTCCGGGAAATTTTGAAACGGAGTCAACATTTCACAACATCATTTATAATAATAGGGAGTTTGTGAACCTAAAAGAAAAACCCTACAGGATTATGCAAATAGAAATCAAAAGGCTTTTGATATAATTCAGCAGCTGTTTGTAATGCAGTTCTATGTAAAACAGGTATGGAAGGTAACTCCTTGAATACTAGACTATTGACCAAAACCAACATCAACATCCTTCTAAATGGTAAAATGCTAAGCCTATTTTCATTTCCAATAAAATCAGTAATGCACAGAGAGAGATGCCTGTATCACTGTTGTTACATAGCATTGTTTTGGAATTTTTGGTTTATACAATAAGACCAAAAAAAGAAATTGAGAAGTATACCAATAAACATAAATAGAGAATGTTCTATTTTTAAAAAAGATAGTGAGGGAAGACCGTATTCTTCAGAAATGTTAAAGAAAGGCTGTAGAGGGCTTCCCTGGTGGTGCAGTGGTTGAGAATCCGCCTGCCAATGCAGGGGACTCGGGTTCGAGCCCTGGTCCGGGAAGATCCCACTTGCTGCGGAGAAACTAAGTCCATGCGCCACAACTACTGAGCCTGTGCTCTACAGCCAATGCGCCACAACTACTGAGCCTGCGCTCTAGAGCCCGTGAGCCACAGCTACTGAGGCTGCGCGCCTAGAGCCTGTGCTCCACAACAAGAGGAGCCACCGCAATGAGAAGCCCGTGCACCGCGACAAAGAGTAGCCCCCGCTCACCACAACGAAGACCCATTTTATAAAATAAATAAAATAAATAAAATTATCAAAAAAAAAAAAAAAAGAAAGAAAGGCTGTGGAAATATTCCAGGTTATAGGAGGCTAAACAGACATGATGATTAAATGTGATACCAGGCCCTAGACTGGGTCCTATACTGGAGGGAGAAAAATGCTATAAAAGACTTTATTAGGTCAGCTTATAAATTGGAATATAGATTGTAGATTAAAGTATCAGTGTAAATTTCTAAAGTTGATAACTACTGTGGTTGTGTAAGAGAATATCCTTATTCTTCGGAAATACACACTAGAGTTTTGGGCATAACTTACTCTCAAAATACCTAAAAAGGGCTTCCCTGGTGGCGCAGTGGTTGAGAATCTGCCTGCTAATGCAGGGGACACGGGTTCGAGCCCTGGTCTGGGAGGATCCCACATGCCGCGGAGCGACTAGGCCCGTGAGCCACAACTACTGAGCCTGCGCGTCTGGAGTCTGTGCTCCGCAACAAGAGAGGCCGTGACAGTGAGAGGCCCGCGCACCGCGATGAAGAGTGGCGCCGGCTTGCCACAACTAGAGAAAGCCCTCGCACAGAAACGAAGACCCAATACAGCAAAAATAAATAAATAAAAATTAATAAACTCCTACCCCCAACATCTTCAAAAAAAAATATATAAAGTTTCAAAAAAAACCTAAAAAAAAAAAAATTAAGCACACACACACACACTCATACACTCAGAGCAGTGATAGAACAAATGGGTAGATGGATATTCCTTGTACTATTTTTATTTTTGCAACTTTTTATAAATTTGAAATTGTTTCAATAAAAAGTCAAATTAAAGTATGCCAGTGGAAAAAGAGACATGATTCCCTTTATTTGCAGATGAATTGTATATCTAAAAAACCCTAAGAGGATCTAGTTAAAAACGAAAACAAACAAAAACAACCCCATCCAGGATTAATAAGAGAATTTGGCTGTATACAAGATAAATATATAAAAATCAATCTCAGATTATTTTCCATTATGTTATTATAAGATATTGAGTATAGTTCCCTGTGTCATAGAGTAAATCTTTGTTGCTTATCTATTTTATTTAAGTAGTTTGTACCTGTTAATCCCACACTCCTAATTTATCTCATAATCTGAAAAAATATATATATAGGGCTTCCCTGGTGGCGCAGCGGTTAAGAATCCACCTGCCAGTGCAGGGGACACTGATTCGAGCCTTGGTCCAGGAAGATTCCACATGCCGCGGAGCAACTAAGCCTGTGCGCCACAACTACTGAGCTTGCACTCTAGAGCCCATGAGCCACAACTACTGAGCCCACGTGCCACAGCTACTGAGGCCCGTGCGCCTAGAGCCTGTGCTCCGCAACAAGAGAAGCCACCGCAATGAGAAGACCGCGCACCACAACAAAGAGTAGCCCCCGCTTACCGCAACTAGAGAAAGCCTGCGTGCAGCAGCGAAGACCCAATGCAGCCAAAAATAAATTTATTAAAAGAAAAAAAAGCTTCTCATTTAAAAAATATATATATATAAAACTGATTCACTTTGCTGTATACCTGAAACTAACATAATATTGTAAATCAACTATACTTCAATTAAGAAAAGTGTTCCCCCCAAAAGAATCACAGAATATTAAAATGTATCATTAAACAAAATTTATGCAAAAAGTGAAAAAAAACCAATCGTTATTTTTTTCTATTCCAGCAATAAACGGAAGAGGAAATGGAGAAAAATATTTCATCCACAAGAGGGCCGAAACCCATAAAATATCTGGAAATAAATTTAACAAGAAAGGTACAAGAAAATAATAAACTCTTACTGAAGGACAGAAAACAAGCCCGGAACAAATGGAGAGCACTAGTGCTTTCCAAGACAGGATGACTTACTATCACAAAAATATAAAAATATATAAATTCAATGCTTTCCCAATGGATTCTTTCTCCTGGAACTTGATAAAATGATCTTAAAATTCATGTAAATGTCTGAGAATATCCAAAAACAGTTATGGAAAAGATCAGGGGTGGAGGACTTGCCTTGTCAGATAATTGAAACGTGCTCTAAAGCTACTGAGGTCAAGTGGTCAGTGTTGGGGTGAGGCAGATGAACGGAGATGTTGGAAGGCTAAAGTCCAGAAACAGATCCCAGATTTTAGGAGACTATTAGAGAACAAATGTGGCATATAAGTTCATAGGGAAAAAGAATTTATTGTACAAATGGTGCTAATACACTGGGTATCTATCCCTATCATAAACACAAACACATTCCAGGCATATAAAAATTTAAATATAAAACTAAAACAAAATACCAGAAGCTTTTCTTCTTTCCTTTTTTATGGAATAATCCAGTTAAAAGCTGGATAAGAGAGCCATCTTTAAGCAAGATAAGAAATCCAGAAGCCATAAACAAAAAAATAGAAATCTTTGATAATATAAATATTTGAAATTTCTGTATGGCAAAGATACCATAAACAAAGGTGAACAATAAACAAAGCAAAACGTACAACTCAGTGTGTAGGAAACGGTCACAGAGGAGGAAGTGCGATCTCAACTGATAAAAAGATACTCAGCTCCGCTAGTCATCAGGGAAATGCAAATAAAAGCAAGATAGGACTAGTCTTAACCATTAGGCAAAATTACTGGAGAGCACATATTCAGTGCTGGCAAGGATGCTGGGAAGTGGGTCCTCTCATGCATGGCTGGTTGGAATATGAATTACCACAACCTTGCTGGGCAAGCAATTTTGCTCCAAATTGTCAATATCTATTTAAAAATAAATAAGAACTTTGAACCAGCAGTTCCATTTGGGGGGAATCTAACCTGTAGCAATAAGGGCACCAGTATAAAAGGGATATATATTGCTATACTGTTTGTAATAGCAAAACCTGGAAACATGTTGATTGTCTATCAAAAATGGAATACATCACGGTACATCCACACCACAGTATGTCCAAACCATAGTCGCTATCAAAAAGAACGAGTAAAATGTGTATCTACTGACATGGAGGAAAATACTCGATACATTTTAAGAGACTAACACCAACGTAAACATCTAACTTGCTTATATTTGCCCATATACAGCAGGATCTTTACATTGGTTATCACACGAGGGTGGGAATAAAGAGGTTAGGGGCAAATAGTTAACTTTGTGTCTTTTGTTTCACTAGTTACAAAAAGCCTGTTTTGCGTGTGCGTGGGATTAAAATGTAAAAAAAAAAAGGGGGGGGGGGGGGGGGGAAATCCCTGGCGGTCCAGGGGGTAAGACTCCGCGCTCTCTCTGCGGGGGGGGGGGGTTCCAGGCCTGGCGGGGAACTGAGATCCGGCAAGCAGCGCAGTGCGGCAAAAAAAAAAAAAAAGGGGCGGGGGGAGTAGGGGAACATGTTCAAGTACAGTGACGTCGTTGTCACCATCACGACTATCATTATATCCCCTGCTGTCCACACACCAGTGACCTTCAGGGCCAGCGAAGAGGGGTGGATGGCTCAATTCCCCTAAGCGGTGTGAGTAGGAAGGGGTCCTCCCCCCAGGGCTCCCTGCGACCGGAGGTTGAACCTGAGACAGGAGGATTCCCAGCTCTGACAGTCACTGAGAGAAGCTCTGGCTTGGGGATGCCAGGAAAGCGATCTTGTTCCCTCCCAAACCACCGTCAGGCCCCACGGAATGGGGTCACTGGGGAAGGGGGCTCGCCCCAAGAGGAGTGCTGAGGTCCGCGGAGGAGCTGATGCCGGACAGCCTTTGGCTTCATAACCACAAGAGGGAGCCCAAGAGCAAGGACTGCGAGGCCCCGGGAAACAAGTTAAATACAAGTCCTGGCTCCAACCCCTCTTCCGGTCTCTGTGGGCCTGTGTCTCTCTCTCTCTCTCTGAAATGGCCACTGGCCTCATTGTCTGGGGCGCAGATGGTGGGCTGCTAACCTCAGGAGGAAAAATGCTCGACAGAACACCAGCCTGAGCGGGCCCCAAAGCAATTAGGCAGTGGGCCCAATGAAAAACAGGCAGCAGGCTGATAAAAATCGATCCTTTGGGAACTTCCCTGGTGGTCCAGTGGGTAAGACTCCATGCTCTGGGAACTAGATCCCACATGCGTGCCGCAACTAAAGATCCCGCATGCCGCAACTAAGACCCGGCACATTCAAAATAAATATTTTTTTTAAATTCTCTATTACCTTAAAAAAAAAAGCGATCGTTGGTATGTGGATTTGTGCGGGTGATGGAGAGGGGAGAAGAGGTGGCACACTGTGTGTCCCTGAAAGATGAAACGTCACAGAAAGTGAACTTTAAGCAGCAGAGAGGTTACAGCCAGATAGGAGGAAGAACTCTCAGAACCATGGAGCCCAAGCATGGAGGGTGTTATCTGGAATCCTTAGGAAGAGAATGCCAGTTATTTGTTTGGGGGGAAGGGTGGGTTTAGCCACTTAGAGCAGTGTGTGCAGCGGGAGAATTCCAATGTGCAGCAATGAGCTTTTATTTATAGCCCGTTTCCCAGCCGCAGACCTGATTCTCTCAGCTCTCATTGTTGGTTACTAAGAGAATTGCAGGGAGTGCAGCCCACCTCCTCTGCTGGAGATTCAACCGAGTTCCCAACCAGCCAGGGGTCAGGCACAGGGGTGCTGTCGCATCCACTCAGGAGCCTGGGAAGTTCTCAGCAAGCCTGGCAGGACTTGGACAGGGCGTGCAGCCTCCAAGGCTTCTCCCCATGACAACGCCCAGGGCAGTTTGGGAACTCCTCTTTGGAAATTGTTTTTGGAGCTGATGCACACACTTTTTTTTTTGTTTTTTTGGTTCGCGGGCCTCTCACTGTTGTGGCCTCTCCCGTTGCGGAGCACAGGCTATGGACGCGCAGGCTCAGCGGCCATGGCTCACGGGCCTAGCCGCTCCGTGGCATGAGGGATCTTCCCGGACCGGGGCACGAACCCGTGTCCCCTGCATCGGCAGGCAGACTCTCAACCACTGCGCCACCAGGGAAGCCCTGCACACACTTTTGAAAGTTTTTCCCTGAAGAGTTTGGGAGCAGCCACAGACATTTGGAACCTAGTCTGGTGGGTAATGTGAATCTCAAACAAGGGCCGGTTTGAATCACAGAATATAGCAGGCGGAAGATCCTCTAGAACAGCGGTTCCGAGGGTGATCCGGCCCTCCCGGCAGCATTAGCCACCGGGAGCTTGTCAGGAATGCACATTATTGGGCCTCAACCCAGGCTGCTACCTTAAGAGGTTTTCATACAATTTCAAGGCCCTGATTACCTGTCTAAGAACTTTGGATCTATGTCTATGCAAAATTCTTCCCCCCAATATTTTTCCATTTGAGAAGGATGGAAGCAGAAAGCGTTATTGCCTGTGTGATTCAATTCGGGCAGAAGGTGGCGCTACAGAGACAGAATTGTGGCATTTTTGCCCAAGCAACTCTAGAACAAGGCGTGTGGGACAGTGGAGAGGGGTGCACAAAGGTGCCTTCTCCACCTCCTGCACTTATGAGACTGTCAACTTCTGATTCCTTTCCTTCCCTCTGCAAGCCCAGGATTTTCTGGGTGTCTCCCTCACCCAGTTACTCTGTTCTACATGAGTTACCGATGTGTCCAGTAATCACAGAACCACAGCCTGGGAATCTATCTCCAGTTTCCTAGTCCAGCCCCACCTTACAGCTGGAAAATGGATGTCTGCATAGGTACTGACTCTCCATACAGAGTCCTGTATAGACTGACAGAGAGTGTGGCAGAGGTGGGCAAAGGGGCAGGAGATTGACCAACTGTTTATTTAATCAGGCATATTAGCATTTCCGCATTCCAGGCAGGGCTCTCGATAGCTGTTCTCAAGGAGGAAGAATAACAATACATTTAACTGATTTGATCCTCACCACAGTCCTATTGTCTTTTTTTTTTTTTTTTTTTGGCCTTGCTGCAGGGCATACGGGATCTTAGTTCCCCAACCAGGGATCAAACCCATGGCCCCTGCAGTGGCAATGCAGAGTCCTAACCACTGGATGACCAAAGGAAGTCCCCTATTGTCTTTTAATGGATGAGGAAACCAGGATTTACAATCCTAGACGGATGGTTCTCAGATTTCAGGCAGCATCAGATCACCTGGAGGGCTGTGAAAACAAACTTGTGGGCCCTCAGAGTTTCTGATTCTGTCAGCCTGGGGTAGAGCCCGAGAATCTGTAGTTCTCACAAGTTCCCAGGTGGTGCTGATGCTGCTGATCTAGAATTGACGGGTAGTTAATAGAAAGGGTGGGATGGATCTGGGATTAAAGTTCAAGAGGTCTGAATCACACGGTCTGGTTCCAGTGCGCACGTGCAGACCAACTCCGCCACACTTCTTCCCAGGGCGTCCCTGACACTAATGGGCCCAACCGTGATGTCTCCATGAGCTTGGAATCTGTTTTCCAGAAATGAGTGGGTCTGATCTCTTTAATAGAGTTGGCTCAGATTTTGACAGGCCCATACTTATTCATGCTCTTATTCATTCATTCATTCACTCACCCTTCCTTTGAACAAACTGAGCCCCCATGATGGGCTAGGTGTTCAGTAAAAGTCCACCGTGGGGCTCTGGGAGCTTGGGATTGACAAACACCGTCCAAGTCCAATAGGAGGGCACATTGTGGTGGGTGGAGAGGGGCAGGGAGAAGACATGGGGCCAGGTGGTGACCAAATGCCTCGAAGGATGCTGCCAGCAAGACAATACACAAAGCTGAGAGCAGGGACAGGCTCACCGCTTCCAGGAGAAGGTGAGTCAGAAGAAGGGACCAGGGGGACAGGCAGTGGAGAAGGCAGAGTATGCGCAAAGGCCCAGAGACATCAAATGGCAGCTTCACACAGAGAAAGTGTGGGTTTCTAAGTGGGGAAGGGAGAGTGATGAGATGTGGAGAGGTATGCAGGACCCTTAAAGGACAGAGGGCCTGTAAGGTGAAGCCATGGGGAGACCTAGTGAGGTTGGAGCAGCAGAGGGAAGGGGTCAGGGCTGCATGGCTGCAGGGTAGAGGACGGGAGGGCGCTAGGCTGGGGCCCCTGAGGCCATGGCCATGATAAGGGTGTGGTGGGTGGGAGATTGCCGACAGAACGTGGGCCAGGAAGGGAGGAATCAATGTGGCACCCAGATTTCCAGTTTGGGGTTGGGTGGCGTGGGGTGGGAGACAGGGGTGGAACTGGCTGCGGGGGAAGCAGAGTGATCGGGTAGCTTTGCAGAGCTCTTTACGCCTCGAGAATCCCCAACCCCGGGACTCAGAATACTGCCAGTGTCTGCCATGGTCCTACGTTCCCTGAGGACACCAAGTCGCCCGCACCCCACCTCCTCCGTGAGGCCCGCCTCACTTCCCTCAAGCTCAAGCTGCTGGCTCCCGGGCGGAGACAGTCCAAAGACCTTTGAAAGCCTCAGGCTCTGGAGAGTCAGCTGGTATCCATCTGCCTGCCGCTGCCTCCTCTTCCTTTCAAAAGAAGACCCGTGAGGGCTTCCCTGGTGGCGCAGTGGTTGAGAGTCCGCCTGCCGATGCAGGGGACACGGGTTCGTGCCCCGGTCCGGGAAGATCCCACATGCCGCAGAGCGGCTGGGCCCGTGAGCCATGGCCGCTGAGCCTGCATGTCTGGAGCCTGCTCCACAACAGGAGAGGCCACAACAGTGAGAGGCCCGCGTACCGCAAAAAAAAAAAAAAGAAGAAGAAGACCCATGAAAGGCAGGTGGGAGGGTCCTGCCTTCCGGGTTAGCTGGACACAGCCATTCTACTGATGAAGAAAGAGGCACGATAGCTGCAATGCCCCTGTTCATTGCTGGTAGGAGCAAGTCTCTTAAGGCCCACAGCGGGGCCCACAGAAAAGGCAGGAAGAGAAAACCTCGGGTGGCCAGGGAGGGACAATGTGGAGGTGGGTGTCTGGGGATCTGGAGCATGGGGGCCACCGAGGGGCAGGGCAATTTAGAAGAGATCAGCACAGGGGCCGGGAGTACTGGGATTTGGCCGTGGTGCCTGGGAAGAGACAGAAGTCTTACCTTGACTTGGTCCAGCACCACCAGGGGCCCATTGACGCTGCACACGGTCCTGTAGGCTGGGGGAGGGGTGGGGGGGTGAGGGTCTCACACCGACACCCGGAGAGACAGACACACACACATAAGCATCCTCCACCTTCCCTCCCTCTAAGCACCACTCCCTCCCCTCTCTGGAGCCTGGGCCGTCAGGGTCATTAGCTGTGACAGGGCCAGCCACCATTGCTGTAAGGGTCATGCCCCTGCCCGCAGGGCCCCCGCTGCCTCGGACACCTGCAGGAGGCTGGGGGAGGGCCAGGGCAAGGGCAGAGGCCCCTCGAGTCCTTCCCTCCCACACCCCCAGCCATCAGAGGCCTTTCTCATCTCTGAGGCTACTTCCCGTCTGGCCTCGGCCCCCACTTACCCACTACTCCCTCCTCTCTGACCCACAGCATTTTCCAAAAGCTAGAGATGTGATGAGAGCTGCCCTCCCTGCACCTCAGCAGGGCCACACTTCTCTCCATCACCCCACACTGACTGGGCACTCGTGTGTGTGTGTGTGTGTGTGTGTGTGTGTGTGTGTGTGTGTGTTGGGGGTGCAGGCATCAGTGAGAAAAGTCAGCCAGGGCCCTGCGCTGCCATGAGGCTGGGCTCACTGGGCGCCTGTGGGAGCGGGGAGAGAGCAGAGCCACAAAGAAGGAGGATGAAGCAGACTGCCCCCGTCCTGATGGCTGGAGAGAGCCACAGATGGGGATGTGAGCTCAGCTTACAGGGAGGGATTGGCTTAGACATCAGGAAATACTTCCCAGCTCCAGTGCTGGGGACCCCAGTAGGAGAAGCACAGACTGGCAGACAGGAAGCTTACTTTGGTTCTGTGAGGCGCTAGCTGAGGGGCCCTGGGTCCTTCCAGCACCCATGACCCCAGGACATGGTAGCCTTTCTCCAGGGTTCTTTTGAAGTGCCAGTGGGACAACTGGGGTGAAGGGACCTGGCAGGGCAGGATGGTCAGGGGTGACTGTGAGGTCGCTGGGTCACTCCCAGGCTGGAAGGGCCTCCGACAGGAGAGCGGTGCAGCCCTCCTCTCAACAGGCCAGGAGAATGGGGCTCAGTGGAGTGGAAAGTCCACCCAGGGACACAGACCCCTGTGGCAGAGCAGGGGCAGGGCCCCCCTCGTGCTTCCTATCACACCACATGGGCTCCCACCTGCCCTCATGGTTTTGGCAGGCCTGCCGCCCAGCTGCTCCCACCAGGCGAAGCTAAGCGGGGCTCAGTGGTCAACCCCTTATTTCTGTCAGATCGAAGTTCCTTTCCTGGGGACTTAGTCTAGGAAGACCGACTGGGCAAGGTGATCCTTGCACAGATGTTTTCTATGTTCTCCCGAACTTAAGGACTATTAGGAAAACTCAAGAAAGCTAAGTTCTTCTCAGACTTGGGCCCAGAGCTGGGGCACTCCCCTCTCCTTCCTGCCCTCAAGCTACCAGCCCCCACGTGCACCTGAGCCACTCTCTTGTCCTTTTCCCACGGAGGTGGTGTCCCATCTTCCATCTAAGCCAGCCCCTCCCCGGCACTGGGAACCAGGCCCTAGAGAAGGCTGAGCGCTAGGGTAACCCGCCAGCGTTCCTTCTCTCTGTGGCCTTCTCATCAAGCAAGTTCTGGTATTTTCCATCTTAAAATCACACCTCCACCCCAATCCTTGTCCAGCGACGATCACAGCCTGGCTCCACTGCCCTCTCCACCTGCCACCCACACCTCACCTTCCAGTCTGGCTTTGCCCCTGGAAGGGACCAGGGCCTGGATGCACTCTCTCCTGCAGGTTCCTGGAGGCCCCGCCCTGCCCCGCCCCTCCACCCCTCTGGCTACTCCTCAGCCTATTTCCTTACCTTTGGATGCTGAGACCTCAAGGCTGGGACCTGGTTCTTGACATCTCACTCCTGCCCTGCAAGCTCTGCTTCCCCCCTCCCTCCTCCCGTCCTATCTTCAAGCCTGCCTCTCAGATGCCTTCACAATACTGGGCTAGGCAAATAAAGGAGGCAGATGAAAGATGGAGCCTACAGTTTAAAAGGGGATAAAGATGAAACAATTGCCAACTGGTCTGAAGGGAAAGAGCAGGGTGGGCGGGAACGGGCTTGAACACCAGGCTTGGAGCTCACGGAGGAGGCGCCTTGCAGGAAGGGCCATTTGAGCTGAGGCTCCAGGGTCAAGTGCAGTCATCCAGGCAGCACCCAGACAGCTGGGCAAAGGGCACATCTGGCAGAGATAAGGAGGCCCAGGAGCCCAGAGAAAGAACTTGGGGCCTTTGGGGAACAGTGTTCACTGCTGGATTCCACCTCTTAGAAGAGTGTGGGCCTATGATGGACACTCAGTAAATACTTGTTGGGTGACTTATGGAAGGTGTCACCTTGTCCCACCAGCCCATTCCCGTATATCCCACATCAGGACCTATGCGTTCCCCCTACATATACACACACACCTTCCCATCCCCAAACCAAATGAGGATCCTGTCGCCTACTCTGGCTCCTGCCACCCCTGTGAAGGTAGAATGGAAGGGATGATAAAGTGAATACACAGGCTAAAGGGGTTGTAGGCACAGGAAGACCCCAGCCTCTGGGGGGTTAGGGCAGAGGCCAGCGCATCCACCTGCCCACCAAGAAAATCACCAAACAGCCCTTCCTGCCCAGGGGGCATTTTGATTAAACCCTCTGGGTTACTAGGACTGTGTGAAGTAGAGAGGAGCCAGGGAGCCCAGCAGAGGGAGGGTGGAGGATTGTGAGAACAGGGGAAGGAGCACGGGGCAGGGAGACCCGCGTTTTCAATAGCCCTGGGGAAGAGCTGGCATCTTACCGGCCCTGTGGAGAAAATACCAAGACAACTCTAAAGTACCAACAACTCTACCCGCCAAGGGGAGGAGCGGTGAAGGTCACAGGCACAAGGAGGGGAGCGATCTGGACGTGGGGGGGCCACTCCAGCTCCCAAGGAGGGGCTGGTCTGCGGGGAGCCCAGGCAAAGTGCTTGCCTGCAGCAGAGCGGGGTGCTCGGCACTTCTCAATTCTATGCAGCATGAGGTCTCTAAGTCCCCATCTCACCACACCAGCCTCATCCATAAGCTGCCTTCCCAGGATTCCCGAGGACACGGTGGTTCTGGGCTCTAGTTGCTGGGTGGATATATTGCTCCATAGCCTGGACCTTTCATCGCAGATAATCCACTTACGTGGCCATTTCGGTTCAGTCTCTGGCTATTGCCTTCCTTTGTCCGGGGCCTCACCCTTGACTGACTACGGCAGCTCACTGGGCCCTTTCCCCTCTGAAGTCCCACAGCTGCCACCCAAGTGGGTGCCCTGCTCTCCAGCTTGTCCGTTACTGGAGACAGATCGTGTCCATCCCTTCAGACCAGGGTGTCTCCTCTGTAGGACTAGACAGTATCTTTTCTTAGAGGCTGTCTGGTTTGGACACGGCCAAGGTGGGGGCTGAGCAACAAAGGTGTCCTTGACCGGAAGCCAGGTCTTTTGTCTGCACCCCCCCCCAACTCTGATGGTGTCCGTCGCATGGAGTGGCAAACTGAGGCCCAGGAAGTCGGCGGATTTCTCCTAGGGCCCACCACAAGTCAGGACAGTAGCCTGTGGCACTCGAGGCCTAGGGCCCTACCCCAGCCCGGGGCACGTCCCTGACCCGGGAGGTGGTGCTGGAGGCAAGGGCTGGACGAGAAGACCCCTGAAGGGCACGGGCACGTTGCAGACACTCCCTCCAGCTGCTCTGCCCACCCCCTCTCCATTGTCCTAGCTGACACTTCGGGTTGCTCTTCGGGCTGCGGGCCCCTTCTGCTCCCACCTCCCCACCGCCTTCCCCGGCAAAGGCTCAGCGGGGCTCCGCTAATTAGGGCCGGCTCAGCCACACCTGCAGCGTCCTGGGAGCCAGCAGAGGCGGGCGTCCATGCGTGAGGCCTGGGGGCGGGGCGGAGCGGATCAGGCCCTGCACCTCCTCCCAGATCCCCGCTGGAGGGATTAGGGGAGGGAGGGCAGGGGCGGAGGGTTCTTAGAATCGGCCCAAGACCCTGACGGTGGAACTCTCTCCGTGTAACCTCCCTTGCCTTTCTGTTGAGGAAACCAAGGCAGCCAGTGGTTTGGCACTCAGGGCCCTGGGCCATCGGACCGGGCTCCAGCCCTCCAGCCAGACTGCCAGCCCGTCCGTCCTAACCTCTGCTCCTGCGGGGCGCCCCGACCCCTCACCCCACCCTTTCTGCCCCACACAACCAGATAGAGCTCCCGCCGCCTCCTCTCCGTGGAGCACAGCTCCACCTCTGAGGAAGGCAGAGGGGTCCCTTCCTTCCCAGGGTGGATACTGCTGGGGTCCCTCCCCATCCTGATTCTACCCACCCCCCTTTCTGCCCTATTCCCTCCCTCAGCCACTGCAGAGAAATCACCTTTAATGCCTCTGGCCTGTTTAGTCCACCTCCTCCTCCAGGAAGTCTTCCCCTGGACCCATGCCCATGGCCAAGCGAGCTCTGGGGCTGGGAGTCAGCTGCCCCGTCCCCTGGCCCTCTGGTCCCCCAGCTCTCCTCCTAGGCTCCTTCTGCCTCTACACAAAGTTCTGCCTGGAAGTGCTTAGAGTCCCCTGGTGGGGCAGGAGGGCACAGAGGGGCACAGGAGTCCACCTGCCCAGGCCCCCGAGGAGGAAGGGAGGTGTTAGAGAAAGCTGCAGGTGCAGACGCACCTGAGGAGTCCAGCCTCCCTCGGGCTGGGGGTGCCGGCCGGCCCCAGCGTGGACCTGTGAGGACAGGACGCTGGTGTGCAGCGAAAGCACAGGAGCGGCCTCTGTCTTCATAGCAACACCTTTAACGCGGCACTGGGCGAGGGGCTCACCTCGCGCTCACCCGTGACTCTGGGTGGGCTGTTGGGTGTGAACACAGTTGCCTGGCTGGGGGCCGCATGGTGCCAACGGCGGGGGGGACACTGCTGTTCCTGCTTCCAGCCGGGGTCAAACCTCCTGGGCCTTGGCCCTAGTGCCAGGGCTTGTGGACTATCAATAAGAGGCCGGCTGGGAGGGGATCCCGCGTAAGGTTGCACCCTGGGAGGGCACATTCCAGGGAAGAGGAAAGCCGAGCTGTAGGTCCAGACCTCAGACCCCACCCGCCACTCAGCACCCAGGCGGCTCTCCCGTTCTCACAGGGGGAGGGGAAGACGGGGGAGGAGCCTGCGGGGGTGGCCTGGACAAAGGTCAGCCGACTCAGGTCTCCAGGCCCGGGCTCTGGACCCCGGGGGGGCACAGTCACTGCATATTTCTGGGCCTTGGTGACCCCGGCTTTGCAGTCGGGGAGGATCTGGACCTTGGTCCTCCCCGGGCCCGCGGGGCCTTCTTGATAAATCCGACCCCACTCGCTGTCAGTTTTTCCTTAGCTGGAGTGTTCCGCACCCCGCAGTGCCTGCCTCGGGCCTCAGGTGGTGGCCCACCCAGCCGAGGCGCTGCTCCCCCCAGCCCTGGGCCTGGCCGTTCTGCTCCTGCTTTGCTCTCCGTGGTGTGGCCCCGCCGCACACGCAGCTCTCAGCTGCCTCTCCAGACACTCCCCCTGCCCCGGTGGGGCTGGCTGGCTGCAGAGGGAGGGGTGGCCGTGCTAGGCCAGCTTCTCCCCATACACACCCTCTTGGGAGCCTCTGGCTCTGCTTAGCTGGTGCCGGCCAGGCCGGTTTACTCCAGTGAACGGGGCTTCTGAGAATTCAACAATTCACCACACCAGGGAATGTGACCTTGGACAAAGAAATATGGCCGGAGCAGGGGTACTCACTTTGGTCCTGGGGACTTCCAGGGTTTTCTGTCCCAGACATCCGGACTCGGCCCACCCCTGCAGGATGGGCACTCGAGCCACACCCACAGACGCCCCCGATGCCCCCTCGGAAGCCCGCAAGGGTCCACTCCAGTGCCTGTGGTCCCCACACCCCTACCCCCGGATGCCAGGCATGTGCCCTTCTCCTAGCTGCTCACACAGACATGTGACATCATCTGACCACACACTCATCCATGTTCTCCCCGTGAGCACGCATGCTTGCACACCCCCACCCCCACCCTGAGCGTACAAGCACGCACACACAGTCTCACACATTTCCTTTCTGATCACACACACGCTGTCACATACATATTCACACACGTATGTCATCACCCAAGTGAAGGTGGGGGCACACGCCCACCCAGGCACCCCCCTGGTTCCACACCCAGGCACCCTCCCCCAGAATGCACACATGACGTGACACACACGGTGTCAGGTGTTCCCCATCCTGAGAACGCACACGTACTCTGCGTTGCCACATACATCCCCCAGGGACACTTGATTATACAACTCCTCGCACTGAGTATTCTGGTGTACACATGCACACACCCCAAACACACATATGCACACAAGAGTGCACACACACACACACTCTTGGGGGCGGTTGGGAGCTCTCTGTGGACTTGGGGTCTCAGTGCAAGATCACTGATGACAGGAAGGTTCCTGCAGCTACTCCCCTGCCCTTTCTTCCGGGGTACCCTGGGCTGGGGACCCCCATCCCCCTACCCGCATCACTCCGCAGGACCGAAAGCCCCTTAGGTCTCCCCAGGTCTCGGGTCCTCTGCTTTCCCTGAGGCTAAGGAGGAGGACCTGCAGACCCAGCAGCCCGCCCGACCACACCCACTGGGGGTCATACTCACTGACACGGGGGTGGGTGATGTAGTTTCGGGTGACCGCCTGCATGTGCTCTCTGGTGGCACCCAGGTTGGAGCCACTGCTGGGGACCCTCCCGGGGCTACTGTCTACCTTTGCGGCCATGGTGAGGTGGAGGGCTGGGAGCTGAGTACCTGAGCCTCCAATACTTCTGGCCCAGCTGGAGCTGGAGAGAGCCGGCCGGCCTCCCCCTGCGGCCACCCCTCCCTTCCACCCTCCTCTCCTCCCCCGGGGTTGACTGTAAACACGGAAACCTGGCGCTTTGGCTCTGAGCTCTTCCAGATCTGGGAGGTGCCCTAGGCCACCTGGGAGTGGGAGGCTGGGGGAGGGGCAGAGGGGTAGGGCAGGCTTCTCCCACCTCTGTCTGTTCCTCCATTCCCGCCCCCGGCCCTGCAGCCGGTGTGAAGTCAGCCCTTCCCTCGGAACCTCAGGTGCTCTGACAGCCCCTTGCCCCTCACATCTCCTGCTGGGCTCCCTCCCACACCCTGCTTCCGGCAGGCTGCCATCTCCTCAGGTCTTCTCACTGTCCTCCCAACCTGCTCTCACCCTGCCCTCCTTGCCCTGACCACATCTGGGTACCTCTTCCCCCGCAAAATTCCATCATCATCTTTTTTCGCACATCTATAGAGGATCATTCTTGGGCCAGCTTCAGTGCCACCTCCTACAGGAAGCCTTCCCTGGATCCTCCAGCACCCTGGATTCACCACACATCTGATCTCTTTCCTATGTCCTGCCTTTTGGGGAGCTCTCTCATTGCCACCACTTGGCTGTGAGCCCCCACGAGCTCAGCCTGTGCTGTTCCATCAGACTTGGGTCTCCTTAAGCCTTTCTGTCTCATGATATTGAGGGTTCCCTGAGAACCAGGGCATGTCTCTCTCCGCTGATCACAGGACCCTGTCTCACCTTATATTCCACCTCCAGGGTCCCAGACGGCAGGTCTGCCCTGACATTTTCAACTCAAGGTAGAAAGTACAAATAGAGGATCCCTCTTCATGCCTGGTGGCTAAAGAAGTTGTCCCCTGGGCCGTGGAGCACGCACAGGTCTGTCGGGCAAGGCATCGTGGGCACCGGTGTTTGGCTGCTCCGGTGACCTACATGTCTCCTTGCAGACTCAGGATCTCCCAGCATCTCTAAGGACCTCCCCACACTACACTGCCCCACAGCACAGCTGTCTGGGGCTCCCTATCTCCCAGCACCCCCTTCTGGGTAACTCAGGGCAGCCAACTTGAAACCAAATATGCTTCCCAGAGCAGACTGGGGCTGAAGGTGCTTGCCTTTTCTTCCTTCGAGTCAAAATCTCACCCTGCATCCTCCGACCTGAGAACCCATTTCAGGGTTCTCCGTCTCCCACTTCAGGTTCAACCCCCTCACGATTCCTAGTCTTTCAAAGAACTCTCTTGGGCTGGGGTGGGGGATGGGTGTGACTTTGAAGGGCAGCACAGGGGAGATCTTTGTGGTGATCAACAGTTCTGTATCTTGTTTGTGGTGGTGGTTCCACGAATCTTACACGGGTGATAAAGTGACACGGAACTACACACACACACACACACACACACACACACACACACACACAGCACCGATGCCAGTTTCCCAGTTTTGATACTATACTGTAATTATGGAAGATGCAACCATTGGGGGGAACTGGGTGAAGGATACTCAGATCTCTCTGGACTATCTTTGCAACTCCCTATAAGTCTACAGTTATTGCAAAATAAAAAGTTAAATAAAAGTGTCTTCTTTAAGCAAGAAAACATTTTAAAAAGTGCTTCAAATTGGGGTGTTTGTAATGGGTGGGTCCTCTGAAGCATTGTGTGGTCATGCCTGGCTTTACCTGTGATGCCCTCTCTCCAGCTCTCTGGATCCTGGTGTCCCCCTTCATTAGTCACCCTCTCCAAGGCCTTGACATCCCCCCTCTCGAGTACACATTTGAAAGAGAAGCTTGCAGAGGGCAATGCTTACCAACGAAAGCATCGTTGGTGGTACCATGGGACTTGTAACGCCCGGTGGGAGCTCTAACAGGCAGCGGGAGTCAGGTGGGTACCCCTATCCCCCGCAGTTGCGAACGTGGCCCCAGCTTCCGCCTCTCCCATCAGAGGTCCCCCTGACTGTAGCCCATTTTCCTTCCCAGTGAGGAGCGGGAGAGGGGATTGAGGGGCAGTGGCAGTGCTGTGGGGACTCCGTTTCCCTTCTTGTCATTGTTTTCCTTTTATTTCAGTTAGAGGCACACGCACACACACTGCACTCACACACACAAGCTGCGGTACCAACGTCATCCACTGGAGAGTCTCTGAGCTGCAGGGTGGGCGGGGCAGGGTGTGTGGCTGCCCCTTCTCGTCTCTGGGCCCAGGAGGCCAGGGTGGTGCTGTGCTTGGGGACCCAGTGTCACACGGGGGGTGGAGACTTAAGCGCTGGCCTTCTTGCCGCCGCCGGGGCTGCCTACCCTCCCGTCCAGCCGGCTGTAGGGCTCGAAGGCCGAGGAGCCCAGTTTGTAGCCAGCAGGCAGGTCCAGGAGCGGGGCGGTGCAGAAGCAGAGGGCTGGCGGAGGGGGCGGCAGCGGGGACGACGCTGAGGCTGAGGTCAGCGGGGTGAGGTGCGGGGACGAGTTCCTGGGGTCACCCAAGGAGGTGCCCCTGTGGCTGGCAGGCAGGCGCAGCGGGCCGGGGGTCAGCGTCAGAAGGCTGGGGGCGCTGGGCGGGGACAGCAGCCGGCCCTGCTCCAGCAGCCGCAGGATGTCGGGGGTGGCGAAGGCCTTGGAGGCCGAGGAGGACACCCGCTTCTCCAGGTCTCTGCTCTGGTCTTTCTTCTGCTTGGTGCGGCGGTTCTGGAACCAGACCTTCACCTTGGGGTGGAACAAGGGGAGGGGTGTCAGCGAGGGAGAGGGGACAGGCAGAGCAAAGTGGCGGCGGGGGGTGGGGGTGGGGTCGAGCAAAGGAAGGGGCAGGGGAGTGGGGAGGGGGGAGCAGGGGTGCAGTGAGAGAGGAAAGAAGAGAAATCAGACTGTCATTAAGATCTTCCCACAATCAGGCTGACTGGGGGAACTGATAAGAGACACTGGCCCCCCAAATCATGGGCACCCCTCCACTGCTATGCTGACCCTAGGATGGAGGGATGGATCGGCAGCTGGAGGGTGGAGGTGGGAGGGCACAGATGAGTTCCCCTCTTGGCCCGCACCCCTTCCACTCTTAGCCACCCCCCTCCTCCTGTCTCGGCCCCCATGCTGCCTCCGAAGGGAGCTCCCTAGCCCATCTGGCCATCCCACTGTTTGAAACTCTCAGCAGTTCCCTCCCACCCCATCACCTATAAGGGCTTCTCAACGTGATACCAAGTGTAAGAAGATGTGTCAGGATGGTGAGGGACACTTCCAATGGCCACACACCCAAAGCTGGGGACATCCTAAATGAAGCCACCAACCAAAAGGCAGAGACCTTTTTCAAGGCCTTTGAGAGGAGGAGAACTTGCCCTCTGCCAGCACCCGGCACCCAGCACCCAGCACCCAGCACTCCAACCCCATCCTAGTCTGTAGAAGGAAAGGAAGGCTGGGGGTTGGGGAGGAGCTCAGTGGTCAGTTCTGCGGGCCCCCTGACAGTGATGGGATTTTCTCCCTTCTCTGGGAAGGACAGGGTGCTCCCCCCAGGAAGCAGGTTTTGGGTCCTGAATCACTTGCAGGACCTGGAAATGCCTGAGAGAAGGAGAGACTGACAGTTGCTCCTCAGCTGGAAAACATGTCAATCACTGCAGCACCCAGACCCGTGTCCCCAGGAGCACAGAGGCTGGTCCTGCCTCTGGCCCAGAGGCTGGCAGCTGGCTGGGTAGTCTGTGCCAGCAGGACCAGGAGGGACCACAGAGTGGAGGGCCCAGAAAGAAAAGCATGGGGAGACCCGCTGTTTCCCTCCAACCTCAGAGGACATAAGGGAAGCTGCAACTCATGTAGTCCCGGGTGAAGGAGAGGTGGAGAGGAGGAGGCTGGCCTGGGCAGGGTGAGCGCGGAGCTAAGGCTGCCTGGGGCCATGCCTAACATGCCACCTGTGGGAGCAACTGCCCCTCTAGCAAAGACCTCCAGCCATGAGGCTCTTCAGGCCAGAAGGTGCCACTCTCCTTGCCCTCCTACCCTGGGGGAGGTTGCTGGTGGGTGAGGGTGACAGGTGGCTCAGAGCACACTCCCTTCTAGCGGCTGTGATGGGAGAGGCTCTTCCCCTGCAGGTCCCTCCAGCAGTGAGTCAGGCCTGTTCTGAGTGGGCAAAGGGGGAGGGAAGAAAAGATTTGAAACAGATGTGAGTTGGATGTTTTAAACGAGATTGGATTGAGTTTCAATAACTGAAAGTGACGAGAGAGTTATGGGATCTACTTGAGGTTGATTGCTGCATTCACTCACTCACTCATCATTCAGCAGATAGGTACTGAGTGCCCACTCTGTGCCAGGCGCTGTTCTAGGCGGGCGGAATCAGCAGTGCACGAAGCAGAGCAAATCCTTGCTGTGTGGAGTGAACACACGGGAGAGGGAGATAGAAGATAAACAACCAATGAAAACAAACAGGCGTGGCTGTCGGGTGGCAGTAAGTGCTTTGAGCAGCGTCTCTCAAATTATTCGTGGTGAGGAACCACTTTTTATTTAAGTTTCCAATCTGTCGTGGACCAATACTTTTGTAAACTACAATTAAAATGAGTTACTAGAAAAATTGCTATGTGTATTTCTAAACACTTCTCCATTTCTGTACTTAACTTGGCACGCACAGGTAACAGTGTGTGGGCTGCCACTTCGGAGGCACAATAAGGAGGGGAGAGGTGGGGAGGTGACCATCTTATCGGTGGGGTGGCAAACACAGCACCTCTGAAGAGGTGACATTTGAAGGTGTTATGGGTAAGGGATGGCCGAGGAAGATTCAACCAAGTCTGGCTGAAGGAAGTGACTATTAGTCACTCTGGAATTTGATTGCTCCAGGAAGTGGCCCCACCAGACCCGTGGGGACCGTGGCTCTGCGTGTCACTGCAATCCTTTCCCCTGCTGGGAAGCCTCCTGGGTTCTCGGCCAGGCTAGCGCCTACCTCAGGCCAGGCACCACCCCCAAGAACCCCTGAGTCTCAGTTTCTCATCTCTATAATGAGGATAAAAATACCTGGGCTGGACTTCCTTGGTGGCACAGTGGTTAAGAATCCGCCTGCCAATGCAGGGGACACGGGTTCGAGCCCTGGACTGGGAAGATCCCACATGCCGCGGAGCAACTAAGCCTGTGTGCCACAACTACTGAGCCTGCGAGCCACAAATACTGAGCCCGTGAGCCACAGCCTACTGAAGCCTGTGCGCTTAGAGCCCGTGTTCCACAACAAGAGAAGCCACCGCAATGAGAAGTCCGCGCACCGCAAAGAAGAGCTGTGCAGCAATGAAGACCCAATGCAGCCAAAAACAAAGCAAAACAAAAAACCTGGGCTGTGGCAGGGATCAAATAGGCAATCCCTGTAGAGGGCTTAGCCTGGCCCACACTCAGTGTGAGGTATTGTTTACTGCTCACTTTCTCTGTTCCTACTTCTGAACTAGAGGGACAGGACAGACTCAGAAGTCATGGCTCCTTGCCTCAGGAATCTGAGGATGTAGTGGAGACTGGCACTGACTGCTCCCAGCAGACGGAGGGCAAGTAGGTACAAAGGGAGTGGCAGTAACAGGGGTGCCACCAATGATGAGGGAAGATTTCACCAGTGATCTCCTACCCGTCCAGTCCTGCTGCAGCTCTGGGTGTAACAGAGAGGGGAGGGCATGCCTAGAACAGCACCTGGTACATAGCAGGCATTCAATAATATATTCACCCCAAAGTATGGGTGAATATACTGAGAATTACACAAAATTCTAGCCATATAAACTTGGGCAAGTTAATTAGCCTCTCTGAGGCTCAGCTTTCTGAAATGGGGATAATATTACCCATAAAGTCATCTTTTTTTTTTTTTAATTTTTTGGCCATGCCACATGGCATGTGGGATCTTAGTTCCCTGCACCCCCTGCGTTGGAAGTGCGGAGTCTTTTTTTTTTTTTTTGCGGTACGCGGGCCTCTCACTGCTGTGGCCTCTCCCACTGCGGAGCACAGGCTCCGGACGCGCAGGCTCAGCGGCCATGGCTCACGGGCCCAGCCGCTCCGCGGCATGTGGGATCTTCCCAGACTGGGGCACGAACCCGTGTCCCCTGCATCGGCAGGCGGACCCTCAACCGCTGCGCCACCAGGGAAGCCCGGAAGTGCGGAGTCTTAATCACTGGACCACCAGGGAAGCCCTGAAAGTCATCTTTTTATAAAGATTAGAAGAGCTAATGAATGTGCCTGCTCTACATTTTGAGCATGTGATTTAATTTCTGTGCGCCTCAGTTTCCTTCTCTTTAACGTAAAAACAATAAAGCGCCATTCTGGTGTACTGAAAAAATACACCTGGTCTTTGTACCTGGTTCTTGGCCCAGAGCTTTTTGTCATCCACAACCAGTTCCTTCTGAGCACACCTGAGTTTATGCTAATGAGGTGACTCAGGGTGGACCCCTAGTTTCAGAATGGGGGTTGGTGGCAGAAAGACCAGACCTGTGACTAGAGGGTTGGAACTTTCAGCCCCACCCCTCCAGGGAGCGGAAGGGGCTGGAGACTGGGTTATAAAGTCTCTTGAACAGTGAGGATCGCTCCATGAACTCTCCCCACTCTACCTGGCTCTATGCATCTCTTCCATCTGCCTGTTTCTGAGTGGTATTCTTTATAATCAATCCATAAAAGTAAATACAGTGAGAAGTGTTTTCCTGGGTTCTGTGAGTCATTCTAGGAAATTATCAAGCCTAAGGAGGGGGATGTGGGAACCCCCTATTTGTAGCTGGTCAGAAGTATGGGTGGCCCTGGGACTTGCTACTGGCATCTGACGTGGGACTGTCCCATGAAGCTGAGCCCTTAACCTGTAGTGTCTGTGTTAACTCCGGGAGTTAGGGTCAGAACTAAACGGAGTTGCATTGCTGAAAACCCAGCTGGTATTGGAGAATCGGTTGCTCTTGGTGTGGGAGAACACCACACGTTTAATGTGGGAAGTGGTGTCAGAAGAAAAACTGCACACCTATCCCACGAGGCTGTGGTGAAGACTAAACCAGTGAGAACATATCTAGCACTTAGAACAGTGCTTGGTGCACAGAAGCTCTCAGTAAGTGTTAGTTACACTGTAAATTATCTGCAAAACCCCAGGACTGGGGAAAGAAGAAGGAGGGTGGTAAGCAATAATCAGTTAGTCGAGGATTCACTGAGGGCCCACTGGGTGCCCAGCTGTGTGCTGGGCTCCCCAGGGAGGCCTGAAGAGCAGATGTGGCTTTCAAATACATTCTTGCTTTTGGGAAGTGCATACTGGTTGGTGCCCACCACATCACACACACACACACACACACACACACACACACACACACACACACACCCCACACACACACTTTTACAGGTCAAGCCATGTGGAATAGGTCTTGCAGCAAAGTCAAGAAGGCTTAGGGAAGGCTTCCTGGGGGAGAAGGGGCTTGGCCTTGACCTTCAAGGGCAGATAAATGTAGCCTGTACTGCAGGCAGGGCAGGGGAAGGATGAGCACTGAGAAGGAGCTTCTGGCCTGGGCATCTGAGGTGCCCTTGGAAAGAAAGTTTCAGGGGAGAGTTTGGGGGTAAAGTTAGGCAATGCAGAGGGAAATTAGGGCAAAGAGGAGGGGTGACTCTGTGCCTAGACCTCAGGGTCTGAGGGGGTCTCCCTGACTCCCCACCCGGAGCTCTGGCCCCGCCTGGCCACTGCAGGCCCCCTGAACACAGCCTGGTTTCCAGCCCCAGTGACTCAGCTGGACGGAGGGCCCAGCTGCCCCAGGCCATTTGCCGGGTTGTTTGGGGCTCTACAGGGGCAGGTGGAGGAAAACAGTCCAGGCGGAGATGCCCCGGCCTGCAGGACAGCAGCTGCTCCCAGCTGCCCATGATCCTGACCTCACTGCCGCGGGACGGCGGTACCAAGGCCAGGGCCAGGGCGGCAGCGGGCGGTGCTCGGAGAGCCTCACAGGTCCTCTGGCGGCTTTTCCCAGACTGTCTGCTTCCTTCTCCTCTCCTTCCTCTCCCCTTCCCTTCATGTGTCCTGGTTTGGCCCTTTCCATACATTTATTGACTGACCTCCCTCGCTGTTTACCTGTAGCTGGACTTAGAGTGTCTAAGTCTTTTTTGACAAGCTCCAGGGTGGTTACCCAGTTTACAGGCAGCATAAAGAGGCCGGGCTGCTTGTCTAAATCCTACTTCTGGAACTTAGTTGTTAAATGACCTTGGGCAGAACCTCTCCTGATCTGTAAAATGGGATAATATTGGTAGCTACATCATAGGGTTGTTGGGAGGTATTAGTAAACTAACAACTAACTTAGAACAGTGCCTTAGCACAGTAAGTACTGGGGAAGTATTTTTGGGTTGGCCAAAAATTTGGTTCAGGTTTTTCCCTAAGATGTTATGGAGAAACTGAACGAACTTATTGGCCAACCCAATACTATTAGTAGTACTATTACTATTACTAATTTAGCTCTATTACCAGCTTGAAATACCTCCATTCACATAGAGTAGGTGCTCAGTGCTATGTGCTAAGCCCTTCCTGGGTGAAGGGGGCATTCAGACCCCTTCTCTCCAACAGGAGGTTTAGAGGCACACTGGGATGAAGGGAGGATGGGAGAAGGCCCAGAATGGGGAAATGAGAGGTCCCAAGCCCAATTTTGTAATGCCTCATCTCGCCGCTGAATCTTTGCTCCCAGCAAGCCCACCCCTCACTATGCCTTCCTGCAGGCTCCCTCCTGCACCAGCAGACACCCCCCGGCAACTTGAATGACCCTTCCTCCCATTCCCATACTCCACTGGAAGTAGCACCTGATACACTCAGAAGCCCCCCACCCCACCCCGACTCCCTCACCCACACCCTGTTGGCATATACCAACTTTCTCTCGTCAGCACTATATTTATTTGCTCTGGTTTATCTGTAACTTTAAGCCCTTCCCTAGTACATGTCTGAACTCCAAAGCTGGGTCTCCGAGCAGCAGCCCACAGGCCTCACACCCCAAGGACTTCCCCGGGCTGCCAGGGCAGGGATGGAGTGGCCTGGCCCTGCCCTTTTACCTGGGTCTCCGAGAGGTTCAGCTGACGGGCCAGCTCAGTGCGCTCACGGCCCACCACGTACTGGCAGCGCTGGAACTCCATCTCCAGGCGGTACAGCTGCTCAGCTGTGAAGGATGTGCGGCTCCGCTTGGGCCGGTCCAGGTCCAGGCCCTTGGGCAGGACAATTTCCCGGATGGTTCCTTTGGCATCTGCAGGGGTCATGAAAAGAGGCAAGTTAGTTCACTAGTTAAGGAGTTAAGCCCCCAATGAGGATCTTAATGAGAGGCAGCATAATCTGATGGGGAGCTCCTCATGTCTGGGCCTGGCTGTGTGACCTCTGATAAGTTGTTTACCCTCTCTGGGCCTTACCTCCTTAATCACCCAATGCAGTATGTTGTATCTAATGTATGTATGCGAATGGGCCTCAGCACAAATGTCAGGTCTATCATCATAGCCTGGTCAGAAAGGACTCAGTCTGACCCAGTCAGGATTGTCTTCCCTTAGCAGAATAAGAAAAAAATGGAAAGAGAAATACCAAGTCCTCAGGTGCAGAGGAAAAGATGGATTAGAATTGGATATGATCAATCAGGTAAGGCTTACCAGAGGAAATGTCCAGAGCCAGGTCTTAAGCCCTATGTGTGTGTGTGTGTGTGTGTGTGTGTGTGTGTGTGTGTGTGTGTGT